>NW_025900906.1:0-11011 GCF_022539505.1 Lolium rigidum | reverse complement strand
TAGTTTTACTTTATTTACCTGTCTTGTTTGCTATATCGAAAACACAAAAAAATTAGTTTACTTGCATTTACTTTATCCAGTTTACTTTATTGTCTTGCACTCTATATTAAAAATACAAAAAAAAATTAGTTACTTTTGTTACCATGTCTAGCCCCGTAGTTGGTACTCTATCACCTGAGGAATCAATCTTCACTTTTAAACAAGGAGGTGAAGAGAATTTCAAAGAAGCATGGTCTAGAATTTTTGATTCTTATAGTAAAACTGAACCTAAAATGACCTTAAGCTTGCTCCTTAGTAATTTCTACTTTGGACTTATTCTTCGTTATAGATATGCCTTAGATGCTTGTAGTGGGAGGAGATTTCCTTCATTGTGATGGGGATCAAGCTTTTAATGCTATAAGGAAATTGATTACATCATTTAGCTCGATAATAATTTTGATCCATCCCATGCTAGTATGCATAATAAATTAAACACTATTGAAACAGATATATCTTGCTTAAAAGAAGTGTATAACCGAATTCGCGAATACTATGATTATGTTCCATTAAGCTTCGGACCTTCAATGTGGGTGCCCACCATTAAAACTACTATTGGTGGTGAAATTTTTTATGCTCGTTGTGATATTATGTCCGAGTTTTGCCTTATGCCTGAAAATATTTATAAATCTTTGACACTATGGGAACTCACTGAAGGAGGAGAAGAAATAACTCTTGCGGATAACTCTGTTGTAATTCCTAAGGGTATAGCTGAAGGTGTTTTCACAACCTTTCTTGGAAGAACGGTATCCATCGATTATCTCGTTATTGAATGTGTAGGGACAGGGACAAATCACGTTTGGAAGATCTCTGCTAAAACTCATGGGAGCGAGTCATTGATGTGGGGAAATGCACTCTAAATTTTACCTCTACACCCGGATGCGGGCATGTATTCCCTAGACCAAAGAGTAAGAAAGGTAAGGGTAAAGCCCAAGGTAAGGTTGACGCACCACCCTTTGATAATACTTGATACACACTTTCTGCGCCTAGCGGAAAGGCGTTAAAGAAAAGCGCTTATGGGAGACAACCCATGTTTTTACCTACAGTACTTTGTTTTTATTTTGTGTCTTGGAAGTTGTTTACTACTGTAGCAACCTCTCCTTATCTTAGTTTTGAGTTTTGTTGTGCCAAGTTAAGCCGTTGATAGAAAAGTAAGTACTAGATTTGGATTACTGCGCAGTCCCAGATTTCTTTGCTGTCACGAATCTGAGCCCACTGCCCTGCAGGAAGCTCAGAAAATTATGCCAATTTACGTGCATGATCCTCAGATATGTACGCAACTTTCATTCAATTTGAGCATTTTCATTTGAGCAAGTCTGGTGCCATTTTAAAATTCGTCAATACGAACTGTTCTGTTTTGACAGATTCTGCCTTTTATTTCGCATTGCCTCTTTCGCTATGTTGGATGAATTTCTTTGATCCACTAATGTCCAGTAGCATTATGCAATGTCCAGAAGTGTTAAGAATGATTGTGTCACCTCTGAATATGTCAATTTATATTGTGCACTAACCCTCTAATGAGTTGTTTCGAGTTTGGTGTGGAGGAAGTTTTCAAGGATCAAGAGAGGAGTATGATGCAACATGATCAAGGAGAGTGAAAGCTCTAAGCTTGGGGATGCACCCGGTGGTTCACCCCTGCATATATCAAGAAGACTCAAGCGTCTAAGCTTGGGGATGCCCAAGGCATCCCCTTCTTCATCAACAAATTATCAGGTTCCTCCCCTGAAACTATATTTTTATTCGGCCACATCTTATGTGCTTTTTCTTGGAGCGTCGGTTTGTTTTTGTTTTTGTTTTGTTTGAATAAAATGGATCCTAGCATTCACTTTATGGGAGAGATACACACTCCGCTGTAGCATATGGACAAATATGTCCTTGGTTTCTACTCATAGTATTCATGGCGAAGTTTCTCCTTCGTTAAATTGTTATATGGTTGGAATTGGAAAATGATACATGTAGTAATTGCTATAAATGTCTTGGGTAATGTGATACTTGGCAATTGTTGTGCTCATGTTTAAGCTCTTGCATCATATGCTTTGCACCCATTAATGAAGAAATACATAGAGCATGCTAAAATTTGGTTTGCATATTTGGTTTCTCTAAGGTCTAGATAATTTCTAGTTTTGAGTTTGAACAACAAGGAAGACGGTGTAGAGTCTTATAATGCTTTCAATATGTCTTTTATGTGAGTTTTGCTGCACCGGTTCATCCTTGTGTTTGTTTCAAATAAGCCTTGCTAGCCTAAACCTTGTATCGAGAGGGAATACTTCTCATGCATCCAAAATACTTGAGCCAACCACTATGCCATTTGTGTCCACCATACCTACCTATACTACATGGTATTTTCCGCCATTCCAAAGTAAATTGCTTGAGTGCTACCTTTAAAATTCCACCATTCACCTTTGCAATATATAGCTCATGGGACAAATAGCTTAAAAACTATTGTGGTATTGAATATGTAATTATGCACTTTATCTCTTATTAAGTTGCTTGTTGTGCGATAACCATGTTTACTGGGGAACGCCATCAACTCATTGTTGAATTTCATGTGAGTTGCTATGCATGTTCGTCTTGTCTCAAGTAAGGGCGATCTACACCGAGTTGAATGGTTTGAGCATGCATATTGTGAGAGAAGAACATTGGGCCGCTAACTAAAGCCATGATTCATGGTGGAAGTTTCAGTTTTGGACAAATATCCTCAAATCTCTAATGAGAAAAGAATTAATTGTTGTCAAATGCTTAAAGCATTAAAAGAGGAGTCCATTATCTCGTTGTCTATGTTGTCCGGTATGGATGTCTAAGTTGAGAATAATCAAAAGCGAGAAATCCAAATGCGAGCTTTCTCCTTAGACCTTTGTACGAGCGGCATAGAGGTACCCCTTTGTGAAACTTGGTTAAAGCATATGTATTGCGGTGATAATCCGGGTAGTCCAAGCTAATTAGGACAAGGTGCGGGCACTATTAGTACACTATGCATGAGGCTTGCAACTTATAAGATATAATTTACATGATGCATATGCTTTATTACTACCATTGACAAAATTGTTTCATGTTTTCAAAATCAAAGCTCTAGCACAAATATAGCAATCGATGCTTTTCCTCTATGAGGACCATTCTTTTACTTTCAATGTTGAGTCAGTTCACCTATTTCTCTCCACCTCAAGAAGCAAACACTTGTGTGAAGCTCGTGCATTGATTCCTACATACTTGCTTATTGCACTTATTATATTACTCTATGTCGACAATATCCATGAGATATACATGTTACAAGTTGAAAGCAACCGCTGAAACTTAATCTTCTTTTGTGTTGCTTCAATACCTTTACTTTGAATTATTGCTTTATGAGTTAACTCTTATGCAAGACTTATTGATGCTTGTCTTGAAGTGCTATTCATGAAAAGTCTTTGCTTTATGATTCACTTGTTTACTCATGTCATACACATTGTTTTGATCGCTGCATTCTCTACATATGCTTTACAAATAGTATGATCAAGTTTATGATGGCTTGTCACTCCGTAAATTATCTTTGTTATCGTTTTACCTCGCTCGGGACGAGCGTAACTAAGCTTGGGATGCCGATACGTCTCCAACGTATCGATAATTTCTTATGTTCCATGCCACATTATTGATGTTATCTACATGTTTTATGCACACTTTATGTCATATTCGTGCATTTTCCGGAACTAACCTATTAACAAGATGCCGAAGTGTCGATTGTCGCTTTTCTCGTCTGTTTTTGGTTTCAGTAAATCCTAGTAAAGAAATATTCTCGGAATTGACGAAATAAAAGCCCAGAGGCCTATTTTCTCACGAAGCTTCCAGAAGACCGAAGACGAGATGAAGAGGGCCACGGGGTGGCCAAACCCTAGGGCGGCGCGGCCCCACCCCGGCCGCGCCGGCCTGTGGTTTGGGCCCCCTGTGCCGCCTCTCGACTTGCCCTTCCGCCTACTTAAAGCCCCCGTGACGAAACCCCCAGTACCGAGAGCCACGATACGGAAAACATTACTGAGACGCCGTCGCCGCCGATCCCATCTCGGGGATCCCGGAGATCGCCTCCGGCACCCTGCCGGAGAGGGGAATCATCTCCCGGAGGACTCTACACCGCCATGGTCGCCTCCGGAGTGATGAGTGAGTAGTCTACCCCCGGACTATGGGTCCATAGCAGTAGCTAGATGGTTGTCTTCTCCCCATTGTGCTATCATTGTCGGATCTTGTGAGCTGCCTATCATGATCAAGATCATCTATATGTAATTCTATATGTTGCGTTTGTTGGGATCCGATGAATAGAGAATACTTGTTATGTTGATTATCAAAGTTATGCTTATGTGTTGTTTATGATCTTGCATGCTCTCCGTTTCTAGTAGATGCTCGGCCAAGTAGATGCTTTTAACTCCAAGAGGGAGTATTTATGCTCGATAGTGGGTTCATGTCTCCGTGAATCTGGGGAGTGACAGCAACCCCTAAGGTTATGGATGTCGTTGTTGCCACTAGGGATAAAACATTGATGCTATGTTCGAGGATGTAGTTATTGATTACATTACGCACCATACTTAATGCAATTGTCTCGTTGCTTTGCAACTTAATACTGGAGGGGTTCGGACGATAACCTCGAAGGTGGACTTTTTAGGCATAGATGCGGTTGGATGGCGGTCTATGTACTTTGTCGTAATGCCCAATTAAATCTCACTATACTCATCATGATATGTATGTGCATTGTCATGCTCTCTTTATTTGTCAATTGCCCAACCGTAATTTGTTCACCCAACATGCTGGTTCGTCTTATGGGAGAGACACCTCTAGTGAACTGTGGACCCCGGTCCAATTCTCTTTACTGAAATACAATCTACTGCAATACTTGTTTTTCTGTTTTCTCTGCAAACAATCATCTTCCACACAATACGGTTAATCCTTTGTTACAGCAAGCCGGTGAGATTGACAACCTCACTGTTTCGTTGGGGCAAAGTACTTTGGTTGTGTTGTGCGGGTTCCACGTTGGCGCCGGAATCTCCGGTGTTGCGCCGCACTACATCCCGCCGCCATCAACCTTCAACGTGCTTCTTGGCTCCTCCTGGTTCGATAAACCTTGGTTTCTTTCTGAGGGAAAACTTGCTGCTGTGCGCATCATACCTTCCTCTTGGGGTTGCCCAACGAACGTGTGAAATACACGCCATCAAGCTCTTTTTCTGGCGCCGTTGCTGGGGAGATCAAGACACGCTGCAAGGGGAGTCTCCACTTCTCAATCTCTTTACTTTGTTTTTGTCTTGCTTTATTTTATTTACTACTTTGTTTGCTGCATTATATCAAAACACAAAAAAATTAGTTGCTAGTTTTACTTTATTTACTGTCTTGTTTGCTATATTGAAAACACAAAAAAATTAGTTTACTTGCATTTACTTTATCTAGTTTACTTTATTGTCTTGCACTCTATATTAAAAATACAAAAAAATTTAGTTACTTTTGTTACCATGTCTAGCCCCGTAGTTGGTACTCTATCACTCGAGGAATCAATCTTCACTTTTAAACAAGGAGGTGAAGAGAATTTCAAAGAAGCATGGTCTAGAATTTTTGATTCTTATAGTAAACCGAACCTAAAATGACCTTAAGCTTGCTCCTTAGTAATTTCTACTTTGGACTTATTCTTCGTTATAGATATGCCTTAGATGTTGTAGTGGGAGGAGATTTCCTTCATTGTGATGGGGATCAAGCTTTTAATGCTATAAGGAAATTGATTACATCATTTAGCTCTGATAATAATTTTGATCCATCCCATGCTAGTATGCATAATAAATTAAACACTATTGAAACAGGATATATCTTGCTTAAAAGAAGTGTATAACCGAATTCGCGAATACTATGATTATGTTCCATTAAGCTTCGGACCTTCAATGTGGGTGCCCACCATTAAAACTACTATTGGTGGTGAATTTTTTTATGCTCGTTGTGATATTATGTCTGAGTTTTGCCTTATGCGTGAAAATATTTATAAATCTTTGACACTATGGGAACTCACTGAAGGAGGAGAAGAAATAACTCTTGCGGATAACTCTGTTGTAATTCCTAAGGGTATAGCTGAAGGTGTTTTCACAACCTTTCTTGGAAGAACGGTATCCACTGATTATCTCGTTATTGAATGTGTAGGAACAGGACAAATCACGTTTGGAAGATCTCTGCTAAAACTCATGGGAGCAGTCATAGATGTTGGGAAAGGCACTCTAAATTTTACCTCTACACCCGGATGCGGGCATGTATTCCCTAGACCAAAGAGTAAGAAAGGTAAGGGTAAAGCCCAAGGTAAGGTTGACGCACCACCCTTTGATAACACTTGATACACACTTTCTGCGCCTAGCTGAAAGGCGTTAAAGAAAAGCGCTTATGGGAGACAACCCATGTTTTTACCTACAGTACTTTGTTTTTATTTTGTGTCTTGGAAGTTGTTTACTACTGTAGCAACCTCTCCTTATCTTAGTTTTGAGTTTTGTTGTGCCAAGTTAAGCCGTTGATAGAAAAGTAAGTACTAGATTTGGATTACTGCGCAGTCCCAGATTTCTTTGCTGTCACGAATCTGAGCCCACTGTCCTGCAGGAAGCTCAGAAAATTATGCCAATTTACGTGCATGATCCTCAGATATGTACGCAACTTTCATTCAATTTGAGCATTTTCATTTGAGCAAGTCTGGTGCCATTTTAAAATTCGTCAATACGAACTGTTCTGTTTTGACAGATTCTGCCTTTTATTTCGCATTGCCTCTTTCGCTATGTTGGATGAATTTCTTTGATCCACTAATGTCCAGTAGCATTATGCAATGTCCAGAAGTGTTAAGAATGATTGTGTCACCTCTGAATATGTCAATTTATATTGTGCACTAACCCTCTAATGAGTTGTTTCGAGTTTGGTGTGGAGGAAGTTTTCAAGGATCAAGAGAGGAGTATGATGCAACATGATCAAGGAGAGTGAAAGCTCTAAGCTTGGGGATGCACCCGGTGGTTCACCCCTGCATATATCAAGAAGACTCAAGCGTCTAAGCTTGGGGATGCCCAAGGCATCCCCTTCTTCATCAACAAATTATCAGGTTCCTCCCCTGAAACTACATTTTTATTCGGCCACATCTTATGTGCTTTTTCTTGGAGCGTCGGTTTGTTTTTGTTTTTGTTTTTGTTTTGTTTGAATAAAATGGATCCTAGCATTCACTTTATGGGAGAGATACACACTCCGCTGTAGCATATGGACAAATATGTCCTTGGTTTCTACTCATAGTATTCATGGCGAAGTTTCTCCTTCGTTAAATTGTTATATGGTTGGAATTGGAAAATGATACATGTAGTAATTGCTATAAATGTCTTGGGTAATGTGATACTTGGCAATTGTTATGCTCATGTTTAAGCTCTTGCATCATATGCTTTGCACCCATTAATGAAGAAATACATAGAGCATGCTAAAATTTGGTTTGCATATTTGGTTTCTCTAAGGTCTAGATAATTTCTAGTTTTGAGTTTGAACAACAAGGAAGACGGTGTAGAGTCTTATAATGCTTTCAATATGTCTTTTATGTGAGTTTTGCTGCACCGGTTCATCCTTGTGTTTGTTTCAAATAAGCCTTGCTAGCCTAAACCTTGTATCGAGAGGGAATACTTCTCATGCATCCAAAATACTTGAGCCAACCACTATGCCATTTGTGTCCACCATACCTACCTATACTACATGGTATTTTCCCGCCATTCCAAAGTAAATTGCTTGAGTGCTACCTTTAAAATTCCACCATTCACCTTTGCAATATATAGCTCATGGGACAAATAGCTTAAAAACTATTGTGGTATTGAATATGTAATTATGCACTTTATCTCTTATTAAGTTGCTTGTTGTGCGATAACCATGTTTACTGGGAACGCCATCAACTCATTGTTGAATTTCATGTGAGTTGCTATGCATGTTCGTCTTGTCCGAAGTAAGGGCGATCTACACCGAGTTGAATGGTTTGAGCATGCATATTGTGAGAGAAGAACATTGGGCCGCTAACTAAAGCCATGATTCATGGTGGAAGTTTCAGTTTTGGACAAATATCCTCAAATCTCTAATGAGAAAAGAATTAATTGTTGTCAAATGCTTAAAGCATTAAAAGAGGAGTCCATTATCTGTTGTCTATGTTGTCCCGGTATGGATGTCTAAGTTGAGAATAATCAAAAGCGAGAAATCCAAATGCGAGCTTTCTCCTTAGACCTTTGTACAGGCGGCATAGAGGTACCCCTTTGTGAAACTTGGTTAAAGCATATGTATTGCGGTGATAATCCGGGTAGTCCAAGCTAATTAGGACAAGGTGCGGGCACTATTAGTACACTATGCATGAGGCTTGCAACTTATAAGATATAATTTACATGATGCATATGCTTTATTACTACCATTGACAAAATTGTTTCATGTTTTCAAAATCAAAGCTCTAGCACAAATATAGCAATCGATGCTTTTCCTCTATGAGGACCATTCTTTTACTTTCAATGTTGAGTCAGTTCACCTATTTCTCTCCACCTCAAGAAGCAAACACTTGTGTGAACTGTGCATTAATTCCTACATACTTGCTTATTGCACTTATTATATTACTCTATGCTGACAATATCCATGAGATATACATGTTACAAGTTGAAAGCAACCGCTGAAACTTAATCTTCTTTTGTGTTGCTTCAATACCTTTACTTTGAATTATTGCTTTATGAGTTAACTCTTATGCAAGACTTATTGATGCTTGTCTTGAAGTGCTATTCATGAAAAGTCTTTGCTTTACGATTCACTTGTTTACTCATGTCATACACATTGTTTTGATCGCTGCATTCTCTACATATGCTTTACAAATAGTATGATCAAGTTTATGATGGCATGTCACTCCAGAAATTATCTTTGTTATCGTTTTACCTGCTCGGGACGAGCAAAACTAAGCTTGGGGATGCTGATACGTCTCCAACGTATCGATAATTTCTTATGTTCCATGCCACATTATTGATGTTATCTACATGTTTTATGCACACTTTATGTCATATTCGTGCATTTTACGGAACTAACCTATTAACAAGATGCCGAAGTGTCGATTCTCTGTTTTCGCTGTTTTTGGTTTCGAAATCCTAGTAAAGAAATATTCTCGGAATTGGACGAAATAAAAGCCCCGAGGCCTATTTTCTCACGAAGCTTCCAGAAGACCGAAGACGAGACGAAGAGGGGCCACAGGGTGGCCAAACCCTAGGGCGGCGCGGCCCCACCCCTGGCCGCGCCGGCCTGTGGTTTGGGCCCCCTGTGCCGCCTCTCGACTTGCCCTTCCGCCTACTTAAAGCCCCCGTGACGAAACCCCCAGTACCGAGAGCCACGATACGGAAAACATTACTGAGACGCCGTCGCCGCCGATCCCATCTCGGGGGATCCTGGAGATCGCCTCCGGCACCCTGCCGGAGAGGGGAATCATCTCCCGGAGGACTCTACACCGCCATGGTCGCCTCCGGAGTGATGAGTGAGTAGCTACCCCTGGACTATGGGTCCATAGCAGTAGCTAGATGGTTGTCTTCTCCCCATTGTGCTATCATTGTCGGATCTTGTGAGCTGCCTATCATGATCAAGATCATCTATATGTAATTCTATATGTTGCGTTTGTTGGGATCCGATGAATAGAGAATACTTGTTATGTTGATTATCAAAGTTATGCTTATGTGTTGTTTATGATCTTGCATGCTCTCCGTTTCTAGTAGATGCTCTAGCCAAGTAGATGCTTTTAACTCCAAGAGGGAGTATTTATGCTCGATAGTGGGTTCATGTCTCCGTGAATCTGGGGGAGTGACAGCAACCCCTAAGGTTATGGATGTGCTTGTTGCCACTAGGGATAAAACATTGATGCTATGTTCGAGGATGTAGTTATTGATTACATTACGCACCATACTTAATGCAATTGTCTGTTGCTTTGCAACTTAATGCTTGGAGGGGTTCGGACGATAACCTGAAGGTGGACTTTTTAGGCATAGATGCGAGTTGGATGGCGGTCTATGTACTTTGTCGTAATGCCCAATTAAATCTCACTATACTCATCATGATATGTATGTGCATTGTCATGCTCTCTTTATTTGTCAATTGCCCAACTCGTAATTTGTTCACCCAACATGCTGTTCGTCTTATGGGAGAGACACCTCTAGTGAACTGTGGACCCCGGTCCAATTCTCTTTACTTGAAATACAATCTACGCAATACTTGTTTTTACTTGTTTTCTCTGCAAACAATCATCTTCCACACAATACGGTTAATCCTTTGTTACAGCAAGCCGGTGAGATTGACAACCTCACCGTTTCGTTGGGGCAAAGTACTTTGGTTGTGTTGTGCAGGTTCCACGTTGGCGCCGGAATCTCGGTGTTGCGCCGCACTACATCCCGCCGCCATCAACCTTCAACGTGCTTCTTGGCTCCTCCTGGTTCGATAAACCTTGGTTTCTTTCTGAGGGAAAACTTGCTGCTGTGCGCATCATACCTTCCTCTTGGGGTTGCCCAACGAACGTGTGAAATACACGCCATCACCGCCTCGGCCGCGTAGAAGGCCTTCCGCACGAGCTCGTCGCGGAATATGGCGTGCAGCGACTGCGCGCCGCCGAGCAGCGCGGCCGCGGAGTCGGAGCGGCCCGCGTCCTCGCCCGCCACGCCTGCGCGGCGGGCTCGCCTGGCGGACGGGGGGCTGCTCCGGCAGGGAGCGCGGGGAGAGTCCGGTTGGTGGTCGGAGGCCCGCGCGAAGGACAGGGAGGGCGGGCTCCGGCACCGGGTCGCTCGCAGCTCGCCGCCGGCGGCCTGGGCGCGGGGCAGGAGCTCGAGCGCGGCGGGGGGCTGCGGCGCCGAGAGGCGGTAGTGGGGGCGGCACTTGACGGAGCAGGCGACCGCCGCCGGCATGGTTCCTGCTCCTGGTGCTGGTTGCCGTGGCGAGCTGGGAATCTGGGAGGAAAGGGAAAGGTGGGAGGTGGAGAGAG
>NW_025900905.1:0-21620 GCF_022539505.1 Lolium rigidum | reverse complement strand
TTCTGAACCAAAAACAACGTAAAACAGCAATCGGCTCTTCGGCATCTCGTTAATAGGTTAGTTCCGTAAAATGCATAAAAACATTATAAAGTGCAAGCAAAACATGTAAGTATTGTCATAAAACAAGCATGGAACATCGGAAATTATAGGTACGTTGGAGACGTATCAGCATCCCCAAGCTTAGTTCCTGCTCGCCCTCGAGTAGGTAAACGATAAAAAGAGTAATTTCTGTAGTGACATGCTACTTACATAACCTTGATCATACTATTATAAAGCATATGAGATGAATGCAGTGACTCAAGGCAATGATCTATAGTTGCTAACAAATAGATAACATATAGCAAAACTTTTCATGAATAGTACTTTCAAGACAAGCATCAAAAGTCTTGCACAACAGTTAACTCATAAAGCAATAAATTTAAAGTAAAAGCATTGAAGCAACACAGAGGAAGATTTAAGTTTCAGCAATTGCTTTCAACTTTCAACATACATATCTCGTGGATAATGGTCAACACAAAGTAATATGATGAATGCAAATAAGCAAATATGTAAGAATCAATGCACAGTTGACACAAGTGTTTGCTTCTAAGATGGGAGGAAGTAGGTAAACTGACTCAACATAAAGTAAAAGAAAGGCCCTTCGTAGAGGGAAGCAGGGATTAAATCATGTGCTAGAGCTTTTTAAGTTTTGAAATCATATAGAGAGCATAAAAGTAAAGTTTTGAGAGGTGTTTGTTGTTGTCAACGAATGGTAGTGGGCACTCTAACCCCCTCATCAAACAGACTTTCAAAGAGCGGCTCCCATGAAGGACGTTATCTCTACCAAACAAGGTAGATCATCCCTCTTCTCTTTTGTTTACACATGTATTTTAGTTTTATTTATGGTTGACACTCCTCCCAACCTTTTGCTTACACAAGTCATGGCTAACCGAATCCTCGGGTGCCTTCCAACATTCACATACCATGAAGGAGTGTCTATTTGCAAAATTAAGTTGCTTACTGATGAATCGGAGCAAAACATGTGAAGAGAATTATTAATGAAAGTTGATTAATTGGGGGCTGGGAACCCCGCTGCCAGACTCTTTTTGCAAAATTATTGGATAAGCGGATGAAGCCACTAGTCCATTGGTGAAAGCTGCCCAACAAGATTGAAAGATAAAACACCACATACTTCCTCATGAGCTATAAAACATTGACACAAATAAGGAGTAATAAAGTTTTGAATTGTTTAAAGGTAGCACATGAAGTATTTACTTGGAATGGCAGAAAATACCACATAGTAGGTAGGTATGGTGGACACACATGGCATAGGTTTTGGCTCAAGGTTTTGGATGCACGAGAATCATTTCCTCTCAGTACAAGGCTTTGGCTAGCAAGTTTGTTTGAAGCAAACACAAGTATGAACCGGTATGAAAAAACTTACATAAGAACATATTGCAAGCATTATAAAACTCTACATTGTCTTCCTTGTTGCTCAAACACTTTTACCGAGAAAATATCTAGACCTTAGAGAGACCAATCATGCAAACCAATTTCAACAAGCTCTACGGTATTTCTCCACTAATAGGTTTAAACTACATGATGCAAGAGCTTAATCATGATCTACTTGAGAGCTCAAAACAATTGCCAAGTATCAAATTATCCAAGACAATATGAGGCATTTTATGTTTCCAACCAAATAGCAATAAATGCAATAGCTTCCAACTTTTGTCATTGAACATTAAAAGTAAAACGAAGAACACAAGTGTTCATATGAAAAAGCGGAGTGTTTATCTCTCCCACACAAGGATTGCTAGGATCCAATATTATTCAAATAAAAACAAAAATAAAAGCACACAGACGCTCCAAGTAAAGCACATAAGATGTGACCGAATAAAAATATAGTTTCAATAGAAGAACCTGATAAGTTGATGAAGAAGGGGATGCCTTGGGCATCCCCAAGCTTAGACGCTTGAGTCTTCTTGAAATATGCAGGGATGAACCACGGGGGCATCCCCAAGCTTAGACTTTTCACTCTTCTTGATCATATATCATCCTCCTCTCTTGACCCTTGAAAACTTCCTTCACACCAAACTTCTCATAAACTTCATTAGAGGGGTTAGTACTCAAAAAACTTTAATCCACCTTGGCCCTGTAGTGACACATTGCAAGAACTCAATAAAACATTAGCTACAGCTCTCCACGTCTAGAAAGCCTCACTTAAAGTCCACAAGAGACAATGCAAAAAACAGAGACAGAATCTGTCAAAACAGAACAGCGAGTAAACATGAATTTTTAAGAGGTACTTCCGTTGCTCAAATCAGAAAACTCAAAGCTAATGAAAGTTGCATACATATCTGAGGATCATTCACGTAAATTGGCAGATTTTCTGAGTTACCTACAGAGAATCATGCCCAGATTCGTGACAGCAAGAAATCTGTTTCTGCGCAGAAATCCAAATCTAGCATCAAACTTCTATTAGAGACTTCACTTGGCACAACATTGCAATAAAATAGAGATAAGGAGAGGTTGCTACAGTAGTAACAACTTCCAAAACACAACAAAACAGTAGCAAAATAAAGACATGGGTTATCTCCCAAGAAGTGATTTCTTTATAGCCGTTAAGATGGGCTCAGCAGTTTTAATGATGCACTCGCAAGAAATAAGAGTTGAGGCAAAAGAGAGCATCAAAAAGCAAATTCAAAACTCATTTAAGTCTAACCCACTTCATATGCATAGGAATCTTGTACACAAATAAATTCATGAAGAACAAAGTGACAAGCATAAGAAGATAAAACAAGAGTAACTTCAAAATTTTCAGCATATAGAGAGGTGTTTTAGTACCATGCAAATTTCTACAACCATATTTTCCTCTCTCATAATAATTTTCAGTAGCTTCATGAACAAACTCAACAACATAACTATCACATACAACATGCTTTTCATGATTCACAAACACATAATTTTTATCAAGCTCAGAAATAATAGGATTAAAACTTTCAAACCCACTTTTATCAATAATATAACAAGATGATTGATCAATCTCAAAAGATATGGGACTCATAGATAAAGTCAAGACCTCTCCAATCCCATTTTCATTAGTAGTACAATTAATATTATCAAGTAACATAGGACCTTCATCTAAAGATTTATCATAAACATTTGCTAAGCAAAACTCTTTAGTACCATGCATATCGACATCAGGCACAAACAAAGCATTATCATAAAATTTATCAAAGTAGCATGGATTATCATAAATAACAGGAGCATAATTATTCTCACAAGTTTTACTCATAGGAAATATTTCAAGAGAATCCACAGGAACATAACAATCAACCTCCTTTGGTAAGCATGGAGGACAATCAAATAATGTAAGAGATAAAGAGTTACTCTCATTAGAAGGTTGGCATGGGTAGCTAATCCATTCTTCCTCCTTTTGTTCATTACTCTCCTCTTCTTTTTCATCCAATGAGCTTTCCGGTTCATCAATTTCTTCTTCCACCGGTTCCTGCAAATTGTGAGTGCATTCTTGTGCATTAATGAGTCTCTCTTTATAATCAATGATATAAGGATTATCACTGTAGCTTTCTATGCAAAAATTAAGGATAGAAGAGACATAATCTTTAAGGTCCTTACAAACAACACAAGTTTCATAATTTTTAGCAATGAAGGATTCGATCTCAGAGGCTCCCATAAATATGACAAATTGTTCTACCTCTTCGAACCCAAAATGAATATAGCTATTCCGATTATAGTTCTTAATTAAAAATTCCTCACTAAAGCCACATTGAAATTTAAGATGTTTAGTATCCTGTTTAGAGCAACAGTTTATATCATGGCATTTAAGCAAGATTTTAGCAATTGTATTCAGTTTTTCTATCACAGCACTCATAACTTTACCCGTTCTTGATTCTCTATAATTATTATATAATTCAATAAGCTCCAAATAGGTTGTAGGTTCTCCCATAGCAACAGTTTTAATTTTTTGGTTTTTCAAATTTTTATGGATTTTTGGGTATATAGGGAAAATAAAACAAGACAAAAATAAACTAGACGAAAGTAAACTAAGCAAAATAATACTAGACAGAAATAAACTAAGCACAAATAAACTAGACAAAAGTAAAGTAAGCAAAACAAAATAAAATAAAACAAAAACAGAGAGAGAGGTAGAGTGTACTCCCCAGGTGAACTTATGAGTAGAGCTATGCCTCCCCGGCAACAGCGCCAGAAAATAGTCTTGATAACCCACAAGTATAGGGGATCGCAACAGTCTTCGAGGGAAGTAAAACCCAAATTTATTGATTCGACACAAGGGGAGGTAAAGAATACTTATAAGCCTTAACAACTGAGTTGTCAATTCAGCTGCACCTGGAAAAGCACTAGCAACAGGGGTGATGTGAAAGTAGCAGTGATATGAGAGCAGTAGTAATAGTAACACAGCAGCAGTAACAGTAATATGAGAGCAATGGCACCAGAAAATAGTTGATACTACTTCCAATGACATGTAGAACGAGTATATGATGATGAAAGATGGACCGGGGTTCCCAGCTATCTACACTAGTGGCAACTCTCCAATAACAAGTGTTGGGTGAACAAATTACAGTCGGGCAATTGATAGGATTGAAATAGCATTAAGACAGAACATCAAGATCATTAATCATGTAGGCATGTTTTCCATATATATATAGTCATACGTGCTCGCAATGAGAAACTTGTACAACATCTTTTGTCCTACCAGCCGGTGGCAGCCGGGCCTCTAGGGAATCTACTGGAAATTAAGGTACTCCTTTTAATAAAGTACCGGAGCAAAGCATTAACACTCCGTGAAAACATGTGATCCTCATATCTAAGCCTTCCCCTCCAGTTGTCCCAATTTCGTCACTTTGGGGCCTTTGGTTCCGGACATAGACATGTGCATACAACTTGTAGATACAATCTAAGCAATAAGTATAGAGCTTAAATCTAAGATCATGCCACTCGGGCCCTAGTGACAAGCATTAAACACAACAAGATTGCAGCAACAATAACTTCACAAACTTTATAGATAGACTAATCATAATGTAGCAATCCATCGGATCCCAACAAACACAACACCGATTACATCAGATGAATCTCAATCATGTAAGGCAGCTCATGAGATCATTGTATTGAAGTACATGGGGGAGAGAATACCAACTAGCTACAGCTAGAACCGGTAGTCCATGGGGGAACTACTCACGGAGCATGATGGAGGCGGTGGCATTGATGGAGATGGCTTCCGGGGGCACTTCCCCGTCCCGGCAGGGTGCCGGAACAGAGACTTCTGTCCCCCGAAACAGAGTTTCGCGATGGTGGCGGCGCCCCTGGAGTCTTTCTGGAGTTTCATCAATTGGTGTCGACGTTTTAGGTCGGGACGGCTTATATAGGCGAAGAGGCGGAGTCGGAGGGGCCACGGGGGCTCCTCACACTAGGCCGGCGCGGCCAGGGTGGAGCCCGCGCGGCCCACATGTGTGGGGCCCCCAGGGCACCCCTCTGGTCCCCTTTTGACTTTCTGGAAGGTTCTGGGAAAAATAGGATGTTGGATCTTCGTTTCGTCGAATTCCGAGAATATTGCCCGAACGGCCTTTCTGGAACCAAAAACAACAGAAAACAGCAACTGGCCCTTCGGCATCTCGTTAATAGGTTAGTTCCGGAAAATGCATAAAAACATTATAAAGTGCAAGCAAAACATGTAAGTATTGTCATAAAACAAGCATGGAACATCAGAAATTATAGGTACGTTGGAGACGTATCACACCCCTGGACTATGGGTCCATAGCAGTAGCTAGATGGTCGTCTTCTCCTCATTGTGCTATCATGTTAGATCTTGTGAGCTGCCTATCATGATCAAGATCATCTATTTGTAATCCTACATGTTGTGTTTGTTGGGATCCGATGAATATTGAATACTATGTCAAGTTGATTATCAATCTATCATATATGTTATTTATGTTCTTGCATGCTCTCCGTTGCTAGTAGAGGCTCGGCCAAGTTGATACTTGTGACTCCAAGAGGGAGTATTTATGCTCGATAGTGGGTTCATGCCTCCATTAAATCGGGACAGTGACGAGAAAGTTCTAAGGTTGTGGATGCGCTTGTTGCCACTAGGGATAAAACATCGATGCTTTGTCTAAGGATATTTGTGTTGATTACATTACGCACCATACTTAATGCAATTGTCTCATTGTTTACAACTTAATACTGGAGGGGGTTCGGATGATAACCTGAAAGTGGACTTTTTAGGCATAGATGCATGCTGGATAGCGGTCTATGTACTTTGTCGTAATGCCCAGATTAAATCTCATAGTACTCATCATGATATATGTATGTGCATTGTTATGCCTTCTTTATTTGTCAATCGCCCAACTGTAATTTGTTCACCCAACATCTCGCTATCTTATGGGAGAGACACCACTAGTGATCCGTGGACCCCGGTCCTATTCTTTACATCTGAAATACAATCTGCCGCAATTGTTCTTTACTTGTTCTTTGCAAACAATCATCATCAACCACACTATACATCTAATCCTTTGTTTACAGCAAGCCGGTGAGATTGACAACCTCACTGTTACGTTGGGGCAAAGTTCTATGATTGTGTTGTGCAGGTTCCACGTTGGCGCCGGAATCCCTGGTGTTGCGCCGCACTACACTCCGCACCCAACAACCTTCAACGTGCTTCTTGGCTCCTCCTGGTTCGATAAACCTTGGTTTCTTTCTGAGGGAAAACTTGCTACTGTGCGCATCACACCTTCCTCTTGGGGTTCCCAACGGACGTGTCAACTACACGCATCATTGGTTTGTAATAAGACTTCAGTAGTATCTTAGGGTGTTCTCATCGGACCTGTGAGAATACCAACTTGTTAAGACTATGATTGTAATAAAATCTCGAGTGTTATGACCTGCAATGTTTCTGTTGTACCACTCTGAGGGATGTGATATTTGTGAAGAAGTCCCTTCATGAAGATCATATCAACGACTTGTATACTACAACATGTAGTGGTATGCTGGGTCACCGCAACTAGCTTTTAAGAAAAGGTTTCTTGACTCTAGTTCTCTAGATGAATGGAGAAATGAAGCTTATGAAAATGCTAGACTCTTTAAAGAGAAGGTTAAAAAGTGGCATGATAAGAGAATTCTAAAGAGAGAATTCCATGTCGGTGATAAAGTTCTATTGTATAGGTCTTGTCTCAGATTTTTTGCAGGAAAAATACTTTCAAAATGGGAAGGACCCTTCATTATTGAAGAGGTGTATCGTTCCGGTGCAATAAAACATGCTTCATTGAAGGATAACACTACACAAGTGGTGAATGGGCAAAGGCTCAAACATTATTTTTCTGGAGATTATTATAAGGAAGACATCGATATTATTCAAGTGGTGACTCCGGAAGAATTCATTAAGGAGCAAATCCAGGAATATGCAGAGTCTGTTTTCGAATAGGTAACAGTTTTAGTAAGAAAAAGTTCGCGTTAAGCTTTCCAGGTTATGTTTTTGCTGTTTTTGCTAAATATGAAAAATTACGAGACGAAAACGGGTACGAGAAGGTGCCCAGGGGCACCAAACCACCCCTAGGCGCGGGCCAGCTCCAGGTCGCGCCTAGGCATGGTCTGGGCACCCATGAGCCCCTTTCCGACCCAGAAGCCTTGTTCTCTTCCTTTTGTTACAAAACTTTTTGCCTTATAATCCCCCGGATCTCCCGAGGTCCGTATATCGTGTTATCGTCGTGTTTTCGTTTCGATCTGTTTCTGCCAGGATTTGTTCTCGGTTTTAGAGGAACCATGGTCTCCACCAACAACAACAAGGGTAAGGAGCTGCCGGAAGATGATCTCCAATTCGTCATCGGTATTGGCATCCCCTTGGCTTGTTCCAAGCATGGGGGAGTGCCGCAGTATCACACTATTATTTTTTACCTATTTACTTTTCACTAGTCATATCATGAGTAGTGGAGTTATCATATAGGATGTTTGCAGTGTGAAAGTATCTCTCCTTTAGTTGATTATCTATGTATCCCTTGGTGTGAGTTGCCGATATTGAATATCAAGTAATTCTAGTTGGTCTTGGCAAAGTTAGGGCCTATTTGTTTGGGCTGGTTGTCCTGCTGTACAGTAAAAGCTGTTGCGCAGGAAAAGCTATTGTTCTGAGTTTTAGTCTTTGGCAACTTGGCTGGTTGTCTAGCTATAAACTGAGAAATTGTCTAAAATACCATGAGAGTAATAAGAACATGTTATATTTTTGATTTACGCGTAATAAATAACGTATGAATCACTAAAAAATAAAAAAATAAAATCAATATATAATGCCATGAATACGTAAGAAGCTAAGCAGGCCGATAGTCTGGTAAATTCGACCATAACAATGCAGCTCAATCATGTAATAAGCTGTGTATAATTATAGTATCATCATGAAAAATCACTAGGGGGTTCTGGGTGAAGCCAACAAGGTAATACACACGGGACCAAACAAAAGTGACCTGCTACACCCAGATCACCTAGTAGCATAGAACGATCGATTTATACGGTATGGCAGCAGCTAGGCTCACATATCACGCTACGCAAACCGAGCGATCATACTCATAGGTTCTCTGGAGAGAGCTCGACTGTCTCGTGTCGCTCGGGGTTCTTTTTCTCTTTCTTTTTTTATTGCTTATTACTTTGTCCCATGCGCTCAATCCCTGGAGTGGCATTCTCTTCGTAAATAAGTGAACAAAGAGGGGTAAAGAAGAATACCTTTTCGGACTGGAGCTGAGAAGCTCGGGAAGCACCTCACATAGGTGCTTTCCCGTGTACACGGGAGAAGGACCTGCTTTGGGAGAAGCTAGCAGCGCAGCTGGACTGTTTGTTTCGTTTAGCCTACTTATTTTTGTGGAAAGCAGCTAGAAGCCCAAACAAAGAGGCCCTTAGCATTGGTCAGTAGCAACATTACTTTGAGGCTTAAGTAGAAAAGATAGATATACATGTAGATATATTATTCCATTATCTTTCTTTCTTGTTGGCTCATAAGCTTAATATTCTTAAGATTGAATCGTTTGTACTTCCAAGGAAGATTGCATGATTGTTTTCTAGCACATGTATATTTGTTTGATTCGCTCAACTCTTATGTTTGCTACCCAACCTTGCTATCCAAAGACGTGTACTGAGAGGGAATGCTTCTCGTGCATCCAAACCATGAACCAAGAACTCATGTCATTTGTGTCCACCATATCTACCTATATGTGGTATTTTACCGCCACTCCAAAGTGAATTGCTTGTGTGCTACCTTTATACCTTCAAACATTACTACATGTTTTGTGTTTTGTTCTTAGCTCATGAGAAAGTATTGAATGGTTTATTGTCTTTTCATGACTTCATTTGTGACTAGCATGAATAATGTGCTAAGTCCTTAATTTTGCAAAACGAGCAAGGCGCTGGGTGCCCATCCCAGACAAAATATAAATAAACAAATAAACAAACAATGCTCCGCACATTATGTACTGGAAAGATCCTAAATAATGGTGTGCAACGGAGAACTACATGGGAGCCGCTCTTGAGGTCACTATATGAAAAGATGATAGATTGTTCAATATCATTCATTGACATAGACATGCATGCCTCTCAAAAATATATTTTTTCAACACTCCTATTGCATTTAAAACAAAAAGCTCTAGCACATGAGTAATTTTGCTTTCCTCTGCCCATGGACTTTCTTTTACTTTTATGTTGAGTCAGTAAACCTATTTCCCTCTACCTCAAGCAAGCATTTGAGTTGTTGTGATCCAACCATTTATATAGGCTGATCCATTCAATCCTCTCTTTTATTCTTCCTTGTGTAGCACAATGTGTTTATCTGGATGAATATAACTCAGAAAGCTATCTATGATTGAAAAGATATTGTAACGATTGAGCATGTGGTTTCTGCAATAAGCTCTAATATAAAGACTCTGCTCAAAAGATAAGTGCAATTTGTTAATTGTTCTCTGACCAAGAACGAAAGTTTCCCATCATCAATTATGATTTCCTCTATGCACTTCTATTTAGTGACTCCTTACTCATTGCAAGTTGAATTATATAAGAAGAAGTTGTTGTCTATAATGACTTGTGTATTGGTAAGTATGATGTTTCTTGTCCGTATTTTGTTTATCGACACTTCACTCCATAAACCCGTGGTCTGGTTTACTAAGTTCAGTTTCGCTTGGGGACAAGCGAGGTCTAAGCTTGGGGGATTTGATACGTCCAAATTGCATCACTATTTTATATCATAATTTACTGTTATTCATTGATATATTTCATATTCAGAGGTAATACTTATGTCATTCTATCTATTTTTGCATGTTTGATGATTGTTGGAGAATTAACTGCCGGAGCTAGGAATCTCCTAGAAAAAGAACCATCAAGGCACCATATTTCTGAAGACCAAAAATTCCTGGCAAAGATATAGAAAATCCTATTTTTCCAGATGACGGAGAAAGCCAGAAGGGGATGATGAGATGGGCCCTGAGTGGGCCAGACCACCCCTAGGCGCGGTCCAGCCTCAGGCCGTGCCTAGGCATGGTCTGGGCACCCTAGCCCACTTCTGACGATGCCCCCTCGCGTATTTTAACCCCCCGAGAAACCTAAGATGAGGGGAGCGACCAGGGAAATATTCCGCCGCCGCTACGGGGCGGAGAACCAGAGAGAAAAGCTCTCCGGTAGGCAGAATTCTGCCGATGAAATTCCTTCCCGGAGAGGGGAGATCGTCGCCATCGCCACCACCATCGAGCTGGACTTCATCGGGACCATTGTAACGGCCCAGGGTAGCACCATATTAGAATTGCTTGTTCTTTTTTTGTGTGCATCATCATGGCATATGCATCATATCATCCATGTTTTACTAAATAAAATTGTTTTATAAAGCCAAACTATTGTGTTCCCTCCCCCTCACCTTGGGCCTCTCTCTCTCTCTGGCCCAACTTCCTCTCTCTTTTCTCTCTCCCTCCGGCGGTCCACCTCCCCTTCCTCTCTTCCAGCCCAACCTGGCCCAAGACCTTTCCCTCCCGAAGCGGTAAGCGAGGACCCCCTCTCTTCTCTTTCCAGGTCGGAGGCCACCACATATCGGGCAATGGCACCTCCCATCGACGCCACGTCCCTGGAACCTCCATCCTCCGGTCTCCGCTCTCCTTTTATAAGCATCACCAACCCCAGACCGAACCCTAGCCTCTTCCTCCCCCACAGCAGCCGCTGTCGCCTCTGCCTCCTCTCCACCAAAAACCCTACCGAGTTCAAACAACCACCGCCGTCTACATCCCGCCGCCGACGCCATGGTCGCCATCTACGCGACCTGAGAGCGGGAATCAAACCCCCTTCCTCTCCTCTTCATCCTGGACTGCTTCACGGAGCCGGAGACGCCCGCAGCTGCTCGCCCTCGTCCACATCTGCATCATCGTCTACCCCGGCCTCCCCTTCTTCCACAACGCCGGCAGCTCCACTACCTCCCATCCCTCATCATCGAGCACCACCAGGGTGAGCACACCCCCTCTCCTCTTCCCTGCATGCCCCAACATCTCTGCATCGTCGACGTGAGAACGATCTGAGCGAAAACGAAAATGAAAAGGTTACAGTTTTTGCTGTTTCACGGTGGCCACTTTCGACGCAGATCCTCGCCGTCACAGTCCATCTCAGCACGAGCTTCTTGTTTCTCTAGATGCACCACATCACCAGCTATCTACTGGTTTTTGAATCATCCAAAACGGAGCAGTAACGGCGTCGCCATCTTCGTTCAAAGATCGGTACAGAAACAGATCAGTTCCAGTTCATATGTTTCTCGTCGTGTCGCGTCCAGCTTCCGGCAAAGCTCACCGGCGCTCCCGACCACTTCAGCCCGAGCTGTTGGCATCCTTCAAATCGCACCACTGTGTAGATGCTCAACGTTTTTTGTTTCATTCAAAACGGTGCACAGAATCGTCGCGGCAAGCGCTTTAAAATCCGTGCACTTTCGCTATCTACAGGACCTCGGGCTGTCACGTTTTTCAGTTCGTAGTGTCACGTCTTCAGCTAAATTGCAGAGATGCTTTATGTCGTCTGAATCATGTCCCATATCAAAACCGATCCAGCAGCACATTGGCAGCACCTCTGATCCTCACACGCACGGCCTGAGTTCGAATCTGCGCGGGTGCGCTGTAAAACTATAGATGCAGATGGTCCGGGTCGGACCAGTTACCCACTGGACCGAACCTCAAATTTGTTCCCAAGAGGGTCAAGGGTCGGCCCGAAAAAATTAAGGTCCAAATTGACCCTTATCCCTTCGAACCCAGGGTAGAACCGTACCTGGAGCTTTCCTCTGGAGTCTCGACACCGGGCAGACGGCCGACCCCGCGCCGCCGCAGGAGCGGGCAAGCTGCCAGCACCAACTCGTCGGAGTAGAGCAAGACGTTCCTTTCCATCCGGCCGCCGCGCCGCCGCAGGAGCGGGCAAGCTGCCAGAACAGGTTAATCCGCCGGCCGCCGGACTCGCTCGAAGCCGTGGAACACACAGCCCGACGCCGTTGCTGCGCCGCGTGCAGCGGCGTGAACATGCTCGAGTTCCTCCGCTACCTAGATAGCTTCGGCAAGACCGGCGTCCACGCGCCGCGCTCCACCCCGTGCCAGCCCGCTCCACCCTAGGCCTCTCCCTCCGATCCGAAACGGACGACGCAAAGGTACTTGCAAGCAAGATTGAGGATTGCAAGCTTCGTAGCTAGGGGCTTTGGCAGCATTGTTTCCGATCATGTGTGTGAGTGTGTCGCCGTCTCGCCTCCAGCCCTTAATTTTTCTTCTCCGCTATGGTTTTGCCATCGCCGCTCAATTCGAGTGTTTGATGGCCAACCGATTCGGTTGTTTCCCCGAGAACTTAGTGAACTTAGTAGCAGTAGTAGTTCTTTCAAAAAATAAACAAGTACTAGTAGCCGATATTAGCTATTCTTGATTGATCCCTTTAGTCTCCGGATTGGCAAATTCGTTAAGAAATTATTTGCTTTTTTCCAACAATTTTCTAATTCAGCTCAAGCACTCCAATCGCTGATTTCTTGTGTGAAATTGAAGAGAGAAGAGTTATGTGTTGATTTTCCGATCCGCTTCTAACTACGACAAAGCAGCGCCATCAAGCGACAGCTGCAGCCATTCACCACAAGTGAAGTCACGCAGCAAAGTAGCTCTCAAAAGGGCCGAACCTGGGTTTACCCGCTACCCTAATAAACTAGGTCCGGTCCAAACCTAGAACCTCAAATTAGTCTACAGGTCCACCGGTCCAGTAACAGGTTCGAACCTGACCGGACCTGTTGCATCATGATGTAAAACCAACCTTTTTGCCTTGTGCCACGCTGGAGCTGACGTGGCTCAAGGACCCACCTGTCATCGACTCTGGCTAGCTTCCAGCACGGTGTAAACCGTTTCCCGCTCAAATTCCAATTCCAGCTTTCAAAGAATTTGCAAACAGATGGTTTTTCAAATGAATTAAAAATGCACTTTTACAAATCCAAATCAAACAAACTTTATGTCCATTTCAATCAGAAAAACATGAGGAACATGAATATGCCATCCATATACCTGTTTGCATCTTGCTGCATGTCATGACGTGATAGTTCGTGTATGTTCACCTAACATATACCCGGAGTATTTCAGACACCGACTAAGGTTTCCCCGCTCAGATTAATTTTGATGTAGCGCACCCGTGCCATGTCTTGCCATGCTAATCAACATTTAAATTTGCCGGTAGGAATGTAACTTCAACCTAAATTGCGTGTCCGGGGGTTCCGACTCCGATTAAATTGGAAAAGTGCATCGCATCATATCTGCCATGTCATGCATATCTTATCATGATCATGCTGATTCTTCTTTAACCGTTGTAGTAAGATTTGCATCCGTTGTGTGTTCCAGCATTTGCTTCTTCCCGGATAGGATCACGAAGTGTTGATGTGAGATACGACGAGTTCTCCGACTAGTTCTTCTGCAGCTTTTCACAGGCGAGCCCTCCCTCTTCACCTATTTTACTCTCTCCCTCGCACTGCTATCCTTATGTTGCGATTCTTTATCGAGTCACGTGTCCTATTCCACTTGTTTACCATAATAATCCTATATGTATCATTCCTTACCCATAGCCGTTGCTTGATGTTTGAGCCTTGCGAGTCGTAGGCGTATTTAGGCTCTGTTGTTTATCTCGATCTGATATCGGGATATGTTGGGTTGTTGGGAGGTTATCACATGCTATATCGGTTGTTGGAGATACACATGCTTTACCAAATTGTTAACAACTAAAATTGTAAGCGAGAGGCATCCGTGAGCCCCTTTGCGAAAGCATCGGAACTTTGACTTGCTAATGTCCCCTAGGACCCGAGTTCTTGTTATCTGTTCCGAGATTGAGCGCTCTATCCGTACGTGGGGGAGTGGGACCCCCATCACCCACTACCTTTCCTCAGTCTGTTTATTGGGAGCCACAACCTTGGTTTTATTTGCACATATGCACGATGCACGATTTACTTCCTGTTGCCTTCGGGTGTTTATATTCATCGTATCGTACTCATAACGCGGGACTCTTTATCCTTGGCCGGTCGTTAGTGCCCGCCTTGGAAGCCGACGCAAACCGCTGGGTCCGTATCGGAGTACGGCCGAACTTCGTCACGGGTAGCTTAGTTGGGTGGCTCCCATTAAACTTTCTCTTGCATTGGGAACGGTCTTGATGTGAGACTCCACCTGTAGTAAGTGGGTTCGAGCATGCGTATGGTTACATTTGGGCAACCCCTGCAGGGTGTACATCTTATCGATAAGCCGTGTCCGCGGTTATGGACGACTTGGAATTGTATGGCTTGATCATAGAACAACTTACACCTTTATGTTGTTGATAATAATTTGCTAATAACTTGATTAGTAATATAGCATTACTACTACCGATACCTAATAAAACTTGTCCACCGTTGAGTGCCTTTTACATTGCCTCTTCGCTTCGTTGAAGGGGATATGTGTATTTGGCTGGGTTATGTTTGTGTAGTATTTATCTGTTACCTTATGCGCTCTCTTATCTTATCTGAGTAGACAGATGTTGTAGCGTGTCTCTATTGGTTATAGTTTTGCTGCCGCTAAACCTACCATATAGCCCCAGGCGATATATATATATATATATATATATATATATATATATACCAGCACTATTCTGCAACCGGTTGCAGAATAATATTCTGAGCACCGACTTGAACTTCTCTGGACACAAGGTTGAACTTCCTGGATAAGAGGGTTGACCATTCTGTCGGAACTTACCTGAACTTCCCATTTTCTTGAAAGCAAGTGATTATACTACAATTTTCTCAACCATTTGGCGGAAATGTGCAAATGATATACCGTTGGATAGATAATGAAAAACCGCAACTTTTTCATGTTCACAACTTTCGCAGATTATGCACGGTTTAAATTTAATTTTAAAAATACGAAAACGCTTCTATATGGCCAGAAAACGAACTTTTAGTTTGATTTTCGAATTGCTTATCGAAAATGTCCAAATGATATACCGTTGGATAGATAATGCAATTGCGCAACTTTTTCATATTTTACATTTTTTCAAAATCCTCACAGTTTTTGAACAATTTTGAAAATACCGAAATTCAGACGTACTTAAAAACGAGCGGACGGTAATTTGGACGATTTGCTTCAACCGTTTGTCGGAATTACGCAAATGATATGGCGTTGGAAAGCTATGGACTAGGCGCAACTTTCTTATTCCAATTGTTTTCTCTAATTCCTTACAGTTTAAGAGAAAAACTCGAATTATGCTCCGCCCGTTTTATGTGACGGGCACCGAATGATTTTCCCCACAATTTCCATGCGATATATTTAAACAATGCAAATGATATACGGTTGGAAAGGGGTCAAAATGGCGCATCTTTTTCGTATGTACCATTTTTGCCAAATCCGAACGGTTTAAAAGTAATTTTAGAAGTTTTGAAATCATGTTTCCGGTATATTTTGTGCGATAATGATTTGAATTTGGTGGATTAGATCCATTTATTTGTTGTAAAATGTTGTAGGTAATGAAATTAGACATATACTCTATCATATAAAGCTTTTGGTGACAATGATTGAAGTGGTTGGTGATCAAATCGATGAGATTTGCACAATAGATTTCCGCCCCGTAAAAACAGAGCATTGAACTTCCCTCGACACGAACTTGCACTTCTAGGGAAATGTGGTTGTACTTCTCGGCGCTGTTTTCACGAAAGTGTTCAGTAAAATGACTATAAGTTTCTCATACGGTGTCCGTTTGAGGTCCACAACCACACAAAATGCTCAGCACAACCACGTACATTTGAACTTCTCCTCGACATGTCCTCGTACTTCTTGACCTTTTGTGGTTGTACTTCCTGGAATTGTTTTGATCCTAGTGTGTTTTATAAAAATTAGCATGTGTGCTTCGAAATGATAATTTTATATTGTCACTATATTCTATTTAAGAGATTCTGCACTTCTCAGATCTTAATATATGAACTTCACAACATTCCTATTTTGAACTTATGTCGGAGTGTTTTCTTTGAACACTTTTATTCCTGTAATTACCGCTTGTACTTCATGTAGTCTCCGTGTGTACTTCTCTGAATCTCCACTTGTACTTCCTCCCAGATGACGGGATTATTTTGTTTTTTCTACATTTGGACTTTGCCAGGTTTTTTGTACTTCTTATTTTAAGTGGGTGTACTGCTTGTGTCGAATGGTTGTACTTCTCGTCGTCAAGTATATGAACTTCCTCGCAGGTCACTGGATTATTTTTGTTGTTTGTACATTTCGATTTTGTCGATTTTCTTGTACGTCCAGATTAAGTAGATGTACTGCTCGTGTTGATTGGTTGTACTTCTTAGCATCAACTATTTGAACTTCCTCGCAGGTGACGGGATTTTTTTTCTAGATTTGGATTTTGTTGGTTTTCTTGTACTTCCTATAATAAGTGCTTGTATTTCTCATGTTAAATGGTTGTACTTATCAGTGTTAAGTATTTGAACTTCCTCTTGGATGACCGAATTATATTATTTTTGTACATTTGGATTTTCTCATTTTTCTTGTACTTCATATATTAAGCTTGTGTACTGCTCGTGCCGAATGGTTGTACTTCTCAGCGTCAAGTATTTGAACTTCCTCGTGGATAATAAGATTATTTTGTTTTTTCCACATTGGTTTTTAGTTGGTTTTCTAGTACTTCCAATATTAAGTGGGTGCGCTGCTCGAGCCAAATGTTTGTACTTCTCAACCACAAGTATTTGAACTTCACTCCGGATGACTACATTATTTTGTTTTTTCTACATTTCGATTTTGTCGGTTTTCTTGTACTTACTAGAATAAGTGGTTGTACTGCTCATATCGAATGGTTGTACTTCCCATCATCAAGTATTTGAAGTTCCTCGCGGATGACGGGATTATTTTGTTGTTTCTACATTTGGATTTTGTCGGATTTCATGTACTTCCTATAATAAGTGGTTATACTTCCCGCAGTTGTTGCTTGTACTTCTAGAAATGTTTTCTGGTACTTCCCGTGAGATAATTTTTTTTGCATGATTTATTATTTTTAATACACTACAAGGAAAATTGTGTGCTTCCTAAGACTAATTAGTTGTACTTCCCAATATTGATGTGTATACTTTCCGAGGAATGAAATTCGACTCGTACTCTACCATATAATAGCTTGAAATAGTGACAAGTAGAGAAGGTCGTATCTGTACTGCCTATTGTTTTTGTTAATTGCCAGCACTTGACAAGGGATTATAAACATACGATGTAATATGTGCACTTCGCTGAATTTTTGCTAGACTACTGGAGTTTGTACCACTAGTGCAAGCCGCTCCTAAATGAACTACATGACTAGCATCTGTACGTAGTAAGCAGTTTGTTAATTAAATTTAGAAAAAAGAGAATTCATCACCTAATTGAACTTCAAGGATTCATCAAAACTTATAAAGTGAGAAAATCCTTTTTAACACATCAAGTACCGACATACGGCGTATTAACAAACAAGTGGTCTGCACTTGGACCCGGAAATAATCATCTGCCTGCAACCGACAACTAAATCAGAAGAACGTCCAGCTGAAAAGGGCCTGAAGTGATAACTGACGACATATTCCTAACTGACTAACTGTTGTTTGATGACCAAATAAGAATCGGCAGCATCGGAATTTGACAGTGTAATTAAGTGATACTGCAAATGGATCAGAAGATCAGAATCGGCCAACACTCAAGCATTCAATTTGCTACTTATCTCATTACCACTGCAGATGATCGGAAACATCAAACTATTAACTGACAGTGATACAGACCACGTGTATATGTAAAGTTATGGCTTTCATGTCACTCTTTCTCTCACTGTTACAATGATTTGCTGATGAAGAAAGTTGTATAAACAATTGGACTAATGTAAAGAGACAAACAGAGAAACGGGAGAGAAAAGAGACAGCTGGGCACGGGAATAAGAGAGAGAGGCAGTTCAGAACATAAATCGGGGTTGTTTCAGAACATGAACCAGGGCAGTTCAACAACACGGGCGTAAGAAATAAGAAGTCAACCTAGAAATAATTGCAGCGGCGCGGCCAGAGTTCAGAAAGGCCGGCTAGCAGGGCGCTGCTCCGAGGCATGCGCAGATTGATGGCAACGCGTCCGGGATTCTCGAATCGGATCTTGGTAGCTCACGAATGAACAAATTTGGCCTGATTTATCAGGCGAGGGTTGCCTGGGGCTGCTCGTCCTTGTCGATAGCACTGCCTGGGTGTCCCTGCCCTGCGCGTTTCTCTCACCCGGCCACCCCCACAGCTGGTCGCCGCCAAGGCTGCAGCACTCGGCCGGCGCACCACGCGGGGCTGCAGCGGAAGCTCGATGCATCACCTCAAAAATCCCCGGCCCTCAAGTAAGTCCGGGCGTCTTGTACTTCCTACTGGAAGGGGGCAGCACATGGAGGACGGCCGCCTGCCCGCCTGAGGTAGAGCTGGCGCATGGGAAGATCACCAGAGGACGAGGAAAAGGCGCGGGGTAGCACCGCCGGTGGCCGACGAGGCGCGGTGAGGCCAGGCTCGCGCGCGGCGGAGGGCATGGCGGCGCACGCACAGGAGGCATGGCGCACAGCGGCGTAGGGGTAGGGAGGGCCGGCGGGCGCACGCGCGGGAGGTGGGCCCTGGCCGGCGGGCGGAGGCACGGGAGGCGAGCGCTGGCCGGCGGCGGAAGGCCTGGTTGGGATGCGTCGTGGGGTGGGAGTTGGTGGGATGTGGGAAAAAACGTGGCCTTTTTCGTGTTTTTCCGGATCGCTCCCTTATAGGATCGGTTGGTGCTCAAAATAATATTCTGAGCACCGGTTTCGGAATAGTGCGACCCTATATATATATATATATATATATATATATATATATATATATATATATATATATATATAGAGCTGGACTATTCTCGAACCCCCCTTAAGAGGGGTTCTAGAATAGTTATTCTCGAACCCCTATACTTAGTTTCTTCTCCCGAACACAGCCCACTCGAAAAAAAACCGATTCCCAAACCAAAAAGGCCCATCGCGAACTCCCTCACCTGAACAAAATCCCCTGCACCGCCCCCTTCCTACATCGGCGTCGCCGTACCTCGCGCCGCCGCCGTGCCATACTCCCGCCCGCCTTCTTCCTCGCTGGCGCCGCCCCAAACCTTCTTCTCCCGCCGCTGCCTTCCCCCGCCTACTGCGCGACAACGGCGCCGCCTCCCAACCTTCTCCGCCGACCGCCGCCTTCCCTCACCTCCTGCGCGGCACCACTGGCCCCCGTCGGCCACCCTCCCTTCCGCCGCCTCCTTCACCGGCCATAGGTCCCAACCCCTTCTCCGTCCCGTGCCATCGGCGGAGCCCTCCCCAAGCCCCAGCCCCTCCTCCGTCGAGGGCGGGCGGTCCCGCCCTAATCTCCCCCGCCTCCTACAAAAACGATGTGCGCATCCCCTCCACTCCCGGCTGGATCCCCGGCGCGTGGCCACGCTCACCGGAGCTCGCGCGCCCCGCATTGTCCTGCTCATCGGGCTCCAAAGCCACCGCTAGCGCTGCCCCCGGGACTCTATCTTCTCTCGCCCCGGCCTACGGAGAGCTCGCCGGCGCCGCCACGGGGGCTCACCCGCGCAGCAACGGGAGTCCACCGTGCTCCCTACCGTCGGGACAGGGTCCCCCAATCCACCAATGGTCGGCGGGTGACCGCGACTTACCCCAACCCTCCACATCTCGCGCCGCCAAGTTCGTCCATGGTCAGGAGGGAGCCATGGCTCCGTGCTGTAGGAGACCTCCAGGTCCCATGTCCTGCCTATTTTATGAATTCGAGAAGTTCAATGTTTGAATTGGAGAAGTGCATTCTTTTCATCCAAGAACTGCAGATGTCGAATATTTGCGGAAGACAGTGGCCCTCTGCTTGCTCTGGTATACTGAACTTCCTGCTCCAGTGCTCTAAAAATCAGTTTGATGTTTCAATTTTTGCTTTGCTCCGATGTATTAAATAGAGACAAATGAAGGTTTATTTTTGGACTGGTAGAAAAAGAATAGCTCACTTTCCTCCAAATGTCAATTTCTATTTATATTTCGTGACAGTTTGTGTCCTCTGCCGTACGGTTTCAGTTCAAAAGAACATAACACAAAAACATTAAAAATCAGGAAAAATACAAAAGGGGGGGTTCATGTTTTCTGTGGGCAAAAGTTTCTATTCATCCTCACCCCGAAAAAAGTGAACTGCTATGTGCGTAGTGCAGTTGCCGTCTTAGTTTTTTTCTACATATGTTGTAATTTGTAGTTATTGAACTATTTTGCAGTTCCTAGTGACCGTTCTGGGCAAGTATAAATTGCCAGTCAGTTGTATACTATTAATAAATTCAGCAGTTCATTTGTTTGGCCCCTAAAGTGTACATCTCCATCTGAATAAAAATGAAAAGAAAATCTAGCATCGACGATTTTTAAAGTTCTGAGCGGTTCACTTTTTTATTTTAGAAAATGTGGAAGTTCATTTATTCGGCATCTGCAGTTCACCTCGGAAGCACCAATAGTACATTTTTAGTAGTATCCACTTGCCCATGGCGCTGCAGACCTAGGATCCACCATGGAGAAGCCTACCTTCTTGCTGTGCAGATCCGAGTTCGAATTTGCTGTTTTTAGTTCCATCGAGAGGATGACCGGGCTGCGAGGTCGAGGAGCACTGGGCGTTGTCTGTTTGTTGCCCATCTGGTAGAGTCCAGGAGAAGTTCAGATGTCGGAGCGCCGCATCCCAGGTAATTTTGTTGCTAATCTTATATCATTTCGTCCAGATCTGTGATGATTCAGGCGTCTTGCCAAGCAAGAGGCGATCTCAGCTGCTACGTTTTGTTCAAAACGAGTGAGAACTACTTGGTTCAGTTGCAGAGGGTAGAGCAGTTCAGTACATCACTTTATTTCCGTGGAAATTCAAGAAGTTACTTTCATTATCTTTCTTTTGTATAAGAACTAGGTGTGTCACTTTTGCGGTTGAAGTTAACTGTGTGCTCCCTTATTCTGATAAATGTTTGGTTATATGAAGAAGTTCACTTGATCGATTCAGACAATTTCTCTTTGGGTAACGCAGACGTGCACTTCGTCTCACATAGAAAAGCCAATACACTTTTGTGTGGAGGTTTATCCACTTTTGCTCGGATATATAT
>NW_025900904.1:0-11740 GCF_022539505.1 Lolium rigidum | reverse complement strand
ACAGCCCGATAAGCTTTGTGTTCTAGTTCTAAAGGTAAATGACAAGCTTTTCCGTAAACCATTTTATAAGGTGACATTCCCATGGGGTTTTTATAAGCAGTTCTATAAGCCCATAGTGCGTCTTTCAATTTACTAGCCCAATTCTTTCTAGATTTATTAACGGTTTTCTCGCAAGATAGATTTAATTTCTCTATTTGATAGTTCTACTTGACCACTACTTTGAGGGTGATAAGCGGAAGCAATTCTATGATTAATACCATACCTAGCAAGAGTCTTTCTAAAACCTCCATGAATAAAATGAGAACCTCCATCAGTCATAATATATCTAGGTACTCCAAATCTAGGAAAATAAGATCTAAAAGCATTTTTAAAGAGGTCTCACCATCATCACTTTTTGTAGGTATGGCTTCCACCCATTTAGTAACATAATCAACAGCAACAAGTATATGAGTGTTACCTTTTGAAGAGGGAAAAGGTCCCATGAAGTCAAATCCCCAACAATCAAACGGTTCAATAACAAGAGTATAATTCATAGGCATTTCATTGCGTCTCGGAGATATTACCAACCCTTTGACATTCATCACGGGATAAAATAAACTTCCTTGCATCTTTGAAGAGAGTTGGCCAATAAAAACATGATTGTAGAACCTTTTGTGCGGTTCTATCTCCGGCGTGATGTCCTCCATAAGCACCGCCATGACATTTACTCAATATCTCTTGTTGTTCATATTCGGGAACACACCTTCGCATAATACCATCCACTCCTTCTTTATATAAGTGTGGGTCATCCCAGAAATAATGCCTCAAGTCATAAAAGAATTTCCTCCTCTGCTGAGCTGAAAAGGTAGGAGGCAAGTACTTGGAAACAATAAAGTTAGCATAATCAGCATACCAAGGACTGTCTCGCGAGCTCACCTTTATTACAGCCAATTGTTCATTTGGAAAACTATCATTAACAGGAACATGATCATAAGCAATATTTTCCAATCTAGACAAATTATCAGCAATGCAGGATTATCAAGCACCTTTCCTATCTACAATATGTAAATCAAATTCTTGCAAAAGAAGTACCCATCTAATAAGCCTCGGCTTAGCATCTTTCTTTGTCATAAGGTATCTAATTGCAAGCATGATCAGTATGGATTGTAACTTTTGAATCAGCAATATAAGATCTAAATTTATCACAAGCAAAGACTACAGCTAACAATTCTTTTTCGGTAGTAGCATAATTTCTTTGAGCAGCATCAAGGGTTTTGCTAGCATAATGAATAACATTTAATTTTTTATCTACTCGCTCGTCCAAGAACAGCGCCTACAGAGAAAATCACTAGCATCACACATAATTTCAAAAGGTAAATTCCAATCGGGGGTTCAACTATAGGAGCAGCTTGTTAAGGCTTTCTTTAGAGTTTCAAAAGCTTCCTTACAATCATCATCAAAAACAAAAGGTACATCTTTTTGAAGAAGATTAGTAAGAGGCTTTGAAATCTTGGAGAAATCTTTAATAAATCTCCTATAAAACCCAGCATGTCCAAGAACACTCCGAATACCTTTAACATCCCTTGGATAGGGCATCTTCTCAATAGCTTCAACTTTAGCTCTATCAACTTCAATACCTCTCTCAGAAATTTTATGTACAATTCCTTCATTAACCATAAAGTGGCATTTCTCCCAATTAAGAACAAGGTTAGTTTCTTCACATCTCTGCAAAACTTTATCAAGGTTTCGCAAGCAACTATCAAAAGAATTCCCGTAGACAGAAAAATCATCCATGAATACTTCCACAATACTCTCACAAAAACCATGAAAAATAGCAGACATGCATCTTTGAAAAGTAGCAGGAGCATTACATAAACCAAAAGGCATACGCCTATAAGCATAAGTTCCATAGGGACAAGTAAAAGTGGTTTTCTCTTGATCTTTAGCTTTAACAGCAATTTGTGAAAACCCGTAATCAACCATCAAGAAAACAAAAATGAGTATTTTTAGACAACCTTTCTAGCATTTGATCAATAAATGGTAAAGGGTAATGATCTTTCTTAGTAACTTTATTAACTTTTCGATAATCAATGCACATTCTATACCCTACAACTACTCTTTGAGGTATGAGCTCATCATTATCATTAGGCACAACAGTCATTCCTCCTTTCTTAGGAACGCAATGCACGAGACTAACCCATCTACTATCGGCAATAGGATATATAATACCAGCTTCAAGAAGTCGTAATACCTCATTTCTTACCACATCCTTCATCTTAGGAATTAGACGACGCTGAGGTTCAACAACAGGCTTCGCATCATCTTCCATATTAATGGCATGTTGGCAAATAGAGGGAGAAATCCCCTTCAAGTCATCAAGAGTATAGCCAATAGCACCTCGGTGTTTCTTTAATATTTGCAATAATCTTTCTTCTTCAAACTCTGTAAGCTTAGAACTAATAATAACAGGATATATTTTCTTATCATCAATATGAGCATATTTAAGATTATCAGGCAAAGGCTTTAAATCAAAAACAGGATCTTCCTTTGGTGGCGGTGTTGTACCCAAGTCTTCCACTCGGTAAATCATGCTTGAGAATAGGTTGGCGAAGAAAAATCTCCTCAAGCTCATCTCTTTCTTTCCTAAAAACTTCACTCTCGCTATCCTCCAAATGTTGTCTGCAAGGGATTATTAGGAACAAGAACAATAGATGCACACCTGCTCCATTTTAAAATCATTACTAGGCAAATCAGCTTTATAAGGAGTTTTGGTAAATTTAGAGAAGTTAAACTCATAAGATTCACCAGCAAATTTAGTCAAAATTTTCTCTTTCTTGCAATCTATAATAGCTCCACAAGTATTTAGAAAAGGTCTACCAAAAATGATAGGACAATAATCACTAGCAAGCGAGTAACCAAGTACCAAAAAGTCAGCAGGATATTTAATCTTACCACATAGAACTTCCACATCTCGAACAATACCAATTGGTGAAATAGTTTATCTATTAGCCTGCTGAATAACCACATCAATATCTTCAAGTTCACAAGAATCAATTTCGTGCATAATCTCCGTGTAAAGCTCATAAGGTATATCACTAACACTTGCACCAATATCACATAAACCATAATAGCAATGATCACCAATTCTAACGAGATAGCATAGGAACACTAGCTTGTTTGGGTTTATTAGGATGTGAAACAATATTAGAAGCATCTTCACGAAAAATAATATGACCATCCTCAACATTTTCGGTCACAAGATCTTTAACTATTGCAACAACAGAGTTCAACTTTTATTTGTTCTTCAGGTTCTCTAGGTTTCTTTTCACTTTTATGAACCGCACTATTTATAACAGAGTACTCTTTCATTTTAGCAGAAAAGGAGTTTTTTCAATATAAGCTTCGGGAATAACACGATCAGCAGTTTCAATTACAACACACTTATTAATAGATGAATCAATTCTATCTTTGTATGGTTCATGATACTTATCAAAATTATTCTTAGGCAATTCATAATGAGAGGCAAAAGATTTATAAAGGTTTGCAGCAACTTGAGAATCAAGACCATATGTAGCACTCATATTACGAAATGTATCAGTATCCATAAAAGCTTCAACGCATTTATAATCATAAATTATACCTGATTCTCTATCTTTGTCGTTCTCCCAACCTTCAGTATTTTCTTGGATCCGATCAAGAAGGTCCCTTTTAAACTCTTCTTTATTGCGCGTAAATGATCAGAACAAGAAGTATCTAGCAAGGTCTTGTCTTGAAAAGAAAGTCTTGCATAGAAATTAGCAATAATAACATTACCAGGAAGCTCATGAATGGGGCATTTGAGCATTAAAGACTTCAATCTCCCCCAAGCTTGGGCAATACTCTCTCCATCATGAGGCCAGAAATTATATATGCGGTTCCGATCTTTGTGAATTTCACTTGGAGGATAAAATTTGGAATAAAATAAAGGCACAATGTCCTCCCAATCAAGAGAATCACCATTCTTCAGCAATTTATACCAATGCGCCGCTTTACCAGACAACGATATAGAGAATAGCTTCTTCCTAACTTCATTCATAGCAATACCTACGCAGTTGAATAACCCGCATAATTCATGCAAAAACAATAAATGATCACCAGGATGGACAGCTTCCATCCCCTTCATAGCGGTTATCCATAACATGTTCAATAATTTTCGTAGGTATTTTATATGGTATTACTTCCTCACCTGGCGCCTCATCCACTACCGTTGCGGTAGTAGTAGATTTCCCAAATAGAAATTGAAGAGAAGATCTCTCCATAATGACTTATAGCGAAGAGCGTAGAAATAAAATCAGCACAAACAAGAAAGGTTTTCCTTACCAATTCCGCTTACCAATAGCGCTTCACTCCCGGCAACGGCGCCGTAAAATAGTCTTGATGACCCACAAGTATAGGGGGTGTATCGTAGTATCTTCGATAAGTAAGAATGTCGATCCCAACGAGGAGCAGAAGGTGTTGACAAGCGGTTTCGATGAAGGATTCACCGTAAATGCTAACAGAAAAGTATTCAGGGGTTTTGATGTAACAGATGAATAAAGTACGAGTAAGTAAAAATGCGAGAGAAATAGTTGCAGCGAGTGGCCCAATCCTTTTTAGCACAAAGGACAAGCCGGTTTGTTTACTTATAATGACCAAATGTTCTCGAGGACACACGGGATTTTAGTCTAGTGCTTTCGCTACATACGAATCGATTAATCTTCATTGTTTTGATAAGTGTTGTGTGGGTGAACCTATGCTAATGTACCGCCCTTCCTAGGACTAATACATACTTGTGATTATACCCCTTGCAAGCATCCGCAACTACAAGAAAGTAATTAAGATAAATCTAACCACAGTCCTTAAACTCGAGATCCTCGCGATCCCTCCCGCATCGATATACCAACGGGGTTTAGGTTTCTGTCACTCCGGCAACCCCGCAATTGGCAAACGAGTACAAGATGCATTCCCCTAGGCCCATAAATGGTGAAGTGTCGTGTAGTCGACGTTCACACGACACCACTAGAAGAATAACACCACAACTTAAATATCATAACATTGAATATTACTCAACCATAGTTCACTACTAACAATTAGACTTCACCCATGTCCTCAAGAACTAAACGAACTACTCACGAGACATCATATGGAACATGATCAGAGGTGATATGATGATGAATAACAATCTGAACATAAACCTTGGTTCAATGGTTTCACTCAATAGCATCAATAACAAGTAGAAATCAGCATCGGGAGAGTTTCCCTATCAAACAATCAAGATCAAACCCAAATTGCTACAAGCGGTGACGATGTCCAGCGGTGGAGATGGCGGTGATGATGGTGGAGATGATGATGATGGTGATGGAGATGATGTCCAGCTTCGATGGCGGTGACGATGGCGTCGATTTCCCCGTCCAGGAGGGAATTTCCCCGGCGGATTCCTCGCCCGCCGGAGAGCTCTTTCTCTCTCGGTGTTCTCCGCCCCGCGAGAGGCGGCTGTAACCCTTCGTGAGGATTCCTCTCGTGGCTTAGGTCTTCGGGACGAAGGGTTTCGCGAAGAAAAGGAGGCGAAAGAGGCGAGGGGGCCCCACACCACATGGTGGCGCGGCCGAGCCATGGGCCGCGCCACCCTATGGTGTGGGCCCACCCTGGGTCCAACCGGCTCCCCCTTCCGGCTTCCTCCGTCATCCGGAAAAATAGGATCTTCGTCAAAACTTCCTTCCACAGTTGATCTTCCGAAATATTGCATCCTCGACGGTGCTTTTTCCAGCGAGAATCCCGGCTCCGGTGCTTAATCTCCAAATAATCATGAAACATGCAAAATAGATGAAATAACATAAGTATTGTGTCCAAATATGAAATATATCAATGAATAACAGCAAATTATGATATAAAATAGTGATGCAAATTGGACGTATCAATGTGCTGTTGCCACTAGGGATAAAACATCAATGCTTTGTCTAAGGATATTTGTGTTGATTACATTACGCACCATACTTAATGCAATTGTCTGTTGTTTGCAACTTAATACTAGAAGGGGTGCGGATGCTAACCCGAAGGTGGACTTTTTAGGCATAGATGCATGCCTGGATAGCGGTCTATGTACTTTGTCGTAATGCCCTGATTAAATCTCATAGTAGTCATCGTGATATGTATGTGCATTATTATGCCCTCTCTATTTGTCAATCGCCCAACTGTAATTTGTTCACCCAACATGCTATTTCTTATCGGAGAGACACCACTAGTGAACTGTGGACCCCGGTCCATTCTTTACATCTGAATACAATCTACTGCAAACATTGTTCTTTACCGTTCTTCGCAAACAAACATCATTTTCCACACTATACATTTAATCCTTTGTTTACAGCAACCCAGTGAGATTGACAACCTCACTGTTACGTTGGGGCAAAGTACTTTGATTGTGTTGTGCAGGTTCCACGTTGGCGCCGGAATCCCTGGTGTTGCGCCGCACTACACTCCGCCACCAACAACCTTCACGTGTTCCTTTACTCCTACTGGTTCGATAACCTTGGTTTCTTACTGAGGGAAAACTTGCTGCTGTATGCATCACACCTTCCTCTTGGGGTTCCCAACGGACGTGTGCTTCACGCGTATCAGTTATCACATCCCTCGTTCAACACAAAACCAGAATAGCATGTAAAGTTGGTTGCTAGCCTAAAACAACCCACCAAACAAATGGGCGTTCGCCTCTCCCACCGAGTAAAAATGGAATTGTTGGTAACCAATCGAAATGTATAAATAGGCCCAAGACAGGTTTGCACCCATACAAATTTCACTGAGCCAAATTGCATATGTGGGGGGGAGGGAGCCCATGCGAGTATCCAAACAGCCCCAAGGTGAATTATGGGTACCTCGAAAATGGTTACTCAAGTCAACTCTTTTCCATCACTTCTTCTCATGAGAAACTTAAGGTTACTCATGTTAAACTTATTGAAATGCTTCCTACTAGTCCATCTTCTAGCGTTACAAAAGAGGAGAAATAAAAAAATAAGGTGTTACAATATACTGATAAATGAAATATTAACCAATAACGCAACAAAAAGAAAGTTAACACTCCCCTTCCGACATGTTGGGGTCGGAAAAAGTAGCCGTATGAGATGCCACACCGATGGCAACACTTGCTCTCTTGTCTCGGCTTGCCCTCGCACACTCACTCGGAAGCTCCACCTTACAGCTCAAAAGGTGGTGGGGAAAAGGCGGTTGGCGGTATGAATTAGGAGACGACCCGAGCTCCCTCGCCAGCTTCCAGCCATCATTAGAGAAAACACATCAATTTAGAGGATCAGGGAGAACGAGTCGGGCTTGGTCAATATAGGAAAAAAAATCTTAGGCCTGGGGGTGTCTCTAATATTACTCGGATGTTCATAATAATATTTTTGGGTTTTCTAATTTTTGGTCGATCCCTGGATTGCATCATGATACATGAAACAGTGTCTAGGAGGAACTAGAACACTATTGATATAGTAGAAGCGGGACTTGGCGTGACAATTCCAGTAATTCATCCTGACAGGGATCGAACTCTGGTCGTTAGGGTGCGCCACTGCGACCCAACCACTGGGCTAAGCCCACATCATCGCATCATGATACATGATAATGTATGAGTTGCATGTGCGTTGCAATTCAGATTTTCCTGGTTGCAAGTGGTTTGCATCTGAGTTTTTCTAATTACAAGTGAGTAACAACTGAGAAAACAAATAATCTCCCACCGTTGCATCCTGATTTGTACTAGCCATCCTTAGTTGAAAAGGATTCATATTGGGGAAGGGAATTCCGTGAATATGGGCGTCAGTGCTCTCGCCAGCTGTTCGCATGTGATTGGTCTATTCCAATGTTGGTCGCTGTGCCACGCAATTTAGGCAATGAATACACACGCTTAGGAGTAATACGAGCTGTCCGTATTTAACTACAGTGCCTGGGGCAGGTGTTCAGTGGATGGTGTGGTGGCTTTAAGTTAGCTGTGCCAGATAGTTTTTTCGTTTCCACGTCCATAAATGTGTCTGTGAGACCAACTTTTACAGAGCATGTGAACACGTTTGCTTTCAGGCTGAGTAAATTAGTAATTAAATTTGGTCGACTGTTCCACGCTCACAGAACATAGCTAGGGCAACAGGAAAAAAAGAGGAGCACACCAAGTTCCTGTACAGCCTCAATCCAATCTTAGGGCATCTCGAGCGGTTCGACGCATTTTATTGTCCACGAGCGTTCATTTATGTCGCGTCGCGGACGCTAAAATGATCGTTTTTGACTGCACGCTCGTTTCCGTCTGGGGGTGGCTGCAGCTGGGCGACGCATTTTTTTTACTTATTTTTTTTCCTCTTCTCTATTTAAACATAATTCGAAATATTACATATGGAAACATAATTTTACACAAACTAATACATAATTCGGAACATGGTTTACACAAACTAATACATAGTTTGACCATGGTTGACACAAATAAAAACATTTAAAAAAAAAGAAACCAGTTGTGTTGATTTCCGTTTGTTCGCTGTCAAGAAAGAACATTCGAGGGCACACCCTGGAAAATCCAACTTGGGACGGTGCCCTTGTTGGTTTTTCCGAGGAAGAATAACCAGAAACCTTCACTATTGACTTCGTCTGGCCCGTAGCCATATTCGCTGCAAAGAAAGAACACTCTAAGTTCCAACTATCGGTGTCCGAGCCGAATTCGCCGGTGTGGTAGTGCCTGTGGCAGGCTGTATCGTCGAACACCTTGACGATCATCTCGTCGTCCCCATCCACTGGTAGAAAAAAGGGCTTTAGTCCCGGTTCGCAACTGCCATTAGTCGCGGTTGCGCAACCGAGACTAATTAAGCGCGACTAAAGGCTTCCCCCTTTAGTCGCGGTTGCTTACGAACCGCGACTAAAGGTCCGTCCACGTGGGCGGCTAGCGTGCGCCTGGGCGAAGGACCTTACCGGGACTAAAGGCTATTTCGTTAAAAAAATTTAATTCATTTGGGTTTCTAATTTTCTTTCACTCCGTTTTATTTCTATTTTTTTTTCCAGAATTTATATTATTTCAGTTATTTGCATAGCTTAGTCTCTATGTCTAACTACACTTATCTCTAGTCAAATTACTTACTCGTGGTCAAACTTCCCACTCGGTCACCCATCCTCCCACTACTCCACCTCTAGCACGCTTAACTTCCGAGTTCCATTCCGTCCCGCATCCAAGTGCTACGCGCACATATATGTGATACTAGTATCATATCAATCCTATTAACATGTTGGTCGATGTCACATTTTTTTATTGTTTGAATTTCAAATAATTTTTTTTCATAAACAAAAATAATGATGTAATAATAATCGTGAATAAATAAATAAACATTAACTTTTTAATTTTTTTAATTTTTTAATTTTTTAAATTTTTAAATTTTTTTTTGCCAAACCTAAATCCTACAAATTTGAAAATCTTAAAATTGGGTAAAAGTAATAGTAATCTTTATGCTGGATGCAATTATTAATTTTATTTTTTTGAAAAATTTAAAAAATATAAAATCCATAATTTATAGCAAAAACTAAAATCTTCCTGCTTTCATATTTTCATTTGGAATTTTGAGAATCTAAAAATTGGCTAACCGGGTAAACCCGGGTGAATTCGGATGTAACTTTTTCCCAGGATTTTTTTGATATATTATACGTTTTTTCCGACGTCGTATGCAAAAGTTATTGCGGTTTTACCATTTTTTTTTAACTTTTTTTGCAAAAAAAGTGAAAATTCGAATTTTTTAATTTCTCCGAATAGTAAGTTGCATAACATACAAGAATATGAAAACAAATTTTTTTTTGAATTTTCTATCATGAACTTTTGTATTTTACAAACAAAAAAAAGGCGATCCACGGGGGGGGGGGGGTGCAGGGTGCGTGGGAGTAAAAAAAATCGGAAAAACCTTTAGTCCCGGTTGGTGTCCCCAACCGGGACTAAAGGTTTTTCCGCCGGCCGAATCCCTCCATAGCCCTATAGTCCCGGTTGGTGTTACCAACCGCGACTAAAGGGGTACCCTTTCGTCTCGGATGGAGCATTAGTCGCGGGTCGCCTCACGAACCGCGACTAAAGCCCCCTTTAGTCGCGGTTCGAATATTTCCGGGACTAATGGGGGTGGACGGAAGCCTCTTTTTCTACTAGTGCTCTTAGAGGAAGGTGAGTTGGCAGCCGGGCTCGAGCGCGAGGTCACGCGCGAACCTGTCCCACCCCATGTGCAAATACATCTTGCCATGCCCGTCGAAGAAGACCTCCACGGTCCACCGGCAGAAGTTGCAGGTGGCCTCCCGTAGCTGCACGTGCGCCGGCTCGACGCCATCGACGAACTCGGTGAACTTGTCCGGGAGCCGCTTGATGCCGAGTGGATCGTCATCGATGCGGAGGAGGAACTCGAAGCAGCGGTCGTCCTGCGAAGACGAGGAGGGTGCAGGCGACGGCGAACGTGGGGCCGTAGCTGCTCTACCACGACGGCCCCTGCACCGGCCCCGGGGGCGCCCAGGGCCGCGGCCTCGACCGCCTCGCTGGCCACCAGGACCCTCCATGGACTTCCTCGCGGGCATGGCTGCGTTGCAGGAAGAGCTAGGTGGCGCTACGGTGGAGCTTGTGGTGGCTAGGGTTTGTTCGGAGGAGTGGATGATGAAGAAGAACGCGTTCCCTCTTTATATAGGCTGGAGGCAGGCGATGGCCGCGGGACGCGTGGCGTCGCCATTAACGTGGTTGGCGGAGGTAGGCGACGGTCGCTCGGCAGCCGAGGCATCTCCATTAACGTGGCGCAGACTGCCGAAGTGACGCAGCGGCGTCAGTCGCTGGCGCGCTTGAGAAGACGCATCGACGTAGGGTCGCTGCGAGGCGGGCCCGACGAAACGTCCGCCAGTCGCGAGCGGACACTTTGCGCGTTCACGCAGCGTCCGCAGAGACGCATTGGAGACGCATATTTGGCTAGGTTTGCGTCGCCGCGGACGGTCCGGTCACTTTGCGTCGCCCCGCTAGAGGTGGTACCCGTCGCATTTTTTGGCCCGACGAACACAAACGGTCGCTCGCATCCGTTTGCGTCGCCCCATTAGAGATGCCCTTACAGATCCTTGAGATGGAGAACGGCGATTGCAATCTGGACAATCAGTAATCTTCTCTAATTTCTATCATCTTAAAAAAATATTGTTTTTCTTAAAAAAAATCCAAAAAATTATTTTTTTCTTCTACTTTTTTACATTTGAAAAATGAATTATTGGTAGAAAAAACATTAGATTTATTATTAAAAGGAAAAACAATTTTATTGTGCAGCACAAAAAATCCATATATATGCAAAAAAAGGTAATCTTGCAAGCCGTATAGAAGTCAAGAATTTTATTTAATTTTGACACTGCGAACCGACTGGAGCAACAAGTAAAAGTGCACACATTAGCAGAGTGCACACATCAGCAGAGAATCAGCAGAGTGCCCTTACATCTCACGCCCTCATCAGCACTGTCTCCGTGCAGAGTGCACACAACACAGTAACCGTTGAAATTTGGACACAGCTCAAGGATTGGTGTCAGCACAGTACCGTTGCACATGGAGCTCAATAAATGCGATGGCAGTGAATACAACTCCGAAGCGGATATACAGTCCCATATACGTTAGAGAAATTGATTGAGTACGTGGGAAGCTACTGACAGGTAGATGGTCAGACTGCTAGAACGAATTGCTCGGAGCCTCTCCACCTGGCAGGATCAGTGGAGCTCGTGTGCCATTAGCACTTTTTGT
>NW_025900903.1:0-40590 GCF_022539505.1 Lolium rigidum | reverse complement strand
GCTATATTTTGGAAGAAAGAGAAATGCCCATGCTATCTATGTTGGAGCTGTGTTCTACAAGATGGTTGACAGAATAGTCAGTAAGCAGAAGGAAGCAGAGAAATGGCATGGAACAATCTGCCCCAAGATCAGAAAAAAACTTGATAAATTCCTAGAGTGGAGCAAGAATTGCATGGTCACTGGGCAGGAGGAGGAGAGTAAAAAGTGTCATCAACATGAGGAGTCTCACCTGATTACTCAGTGGATTTAAAGACTAGAACTTGTGACTATGGAAGGTGGCAACTCGCTGGAATTTCATGCCATCATGTTCTTGCTTGTCTGCAACAGTACATGATAGACCTTGAGACCCTAGTGCATAGCTGTTACAACATAGAAACATTAAAAAAACTTATGCCCACAATTTGCCCACTTAGAGGAAGAGCATTTTGGGAGAAATTCTGTGGAGTACATGTACATCCACCTCTGTACACTAAGGTAATGGGAAAGCCCAAAAAGAATAGGAAAAGGCTACAGAAGAAAAATTGAAGAAAGGGGTGACAACTCTTAGTAGACATGGAGTAACCATGCATTGTTCCATTTGTGGAGGTCCAGATCACAACAAGAAAGGCCATGATAATTACATGCTAAGAGTACAAGCTGAGACAGAAGAAAATGCTCAAGTGTGGGAAGAGGATGCAAATGATCCTTCTATTCTTCTGGTCAGTTTACATGTTCTCTATAATTTGGGTGTGATGTTCTGTTGATCCTCTCTGTGAATGTGTATTAATCCTCTATGTGAAATTGCAGCACATAAATCCACAATATCCACTACCACAACTGGATCCAATGCAACAAACACACAACATGGTTTTCAGAATGGGACAAGAGGTATGACAAACATTGCATGTACTTGGTTTGGTTGTTGTTTACTGCATGTACAAAGTGTAGTCACTTTCTTGCTCATTTCAATGATTTCAGGAAAGAAATATTGCACCAAATAGAAGGGCAGAAGTTTCTTTACCAGAGAGTGCATTTGTAGCTGCAGCAAGGGAGTCTATCCCACTTCCTAATACAAGAGTCACAACATCAAGCACTAGAGGCAATTTGAGAGGGAGAGGGAGAGGAAGGGGAAGAGCAAGCAGTAGAAGCAATGCAACAGCTCCAACTACAACAGCTGCAAGAACATCAGGAAGTGCAAGAGCTACATGGAACAAGAGAACTGCTGCAAGCACATCTGGAAGAGGGGCAACTAGGAGGAGAAACTACATAACAGGGCCAGGCTCTACTTACCATCTCATGTTTGGTGATGATGAGCAAAGAGGCCAGAATGGTGGACAAGGAATTCTAGACCTAAATGCTGCAACAGATGAAACTAGAGATGAAATTCCAGTTTCTCAAAATGCACCTACCGATGGAAACATGTAGACAATGTTCATTTGGTAGTAAACAATGTTCCCAGGTTGCACTTATCTGAAGTTACTGTCATACATTCTAGTGTCAGCTTGTATTGCACAATGTTCCCAGGTTGAACTAGTTTTACCTTAATTATGGTGCTACTGTCATGTTTTCCTCTGTTGCCAATACTGGTTTCCTACTGCTACAATACTGTTTGTTCATTCAAATAAAATACATGCATGTTCATTCAAATCATATGTTGGTTTCCCTTAAAATCACAAGCTTGTTCATTCAAATTCATACATCAGTGCAAATATACTACATGTTTTTAGAATAGGAACATTGGATGGGATTTACACAAATCCCCTAATCATCAGTGCACACACTACATACACAGTGATACATGAAGCAACTATAACAACAAAGCCTATTTCCCTCTTCTCTCTCACTCCCATATCTGCCTTGTGAGCTCTTAAAATCGTCTTTTCTCTAGCTTCATTCGCTGTATCACAGCTTACAGATCGACGACTGATACGTCTCCGACGTATCGATAATTTCTTATGTTCTATGCCATATTATTGATGATACCTACATGTTTTATGCACACTTTATGTCATATTCGTGCATTATCTGGAACTAACCTATTAACAAGATGCCGAAGTGCCGGTTCTCGTTTTCCGCCGTTTTTGGTTTCGGAAATCCTAGTAACGAAATATTCTCGGAATTGGACGAAACAAAGACCCAGGGGCCTATTTTTCCACGGAGCTTCCAGAAGACCGAAGAACACACGAAGTGGGGCCACGAGGTGGCGACACCACGTGGCGGCGCGGCCCAGGGGGGGCCCGCGCCGCCCTATGGTGTGGCCCCCTCGTCTGGCCCCCGACTCTGCCTTCCGCCTACTTAAAGCCTCTGTCGCGAAACCCCTGATGCGAAAAACCACGATACGGAAAACCTTACTGAGACGCCGCCGCCGCCGATCCCATCTCGGGGGATCCCGGAGATCTCCTCCGGCACCCTGCCGGAGAGGGGATTCATCTCCCGGAGGACTCTACACCGCCATGGTCGCCTCCGGAGTGATGAGTGAGTAGTTCACCCCTGGACTATGGGTCCATAGCAGTAGCTAGATGGTTGTCTTCTCCTCATTGTGCTTCATTGTTGGATCTTGTGAGCTGCCTAACATGATCAAGATCATCTATCTGTAATACTCTATGTTGTGTTTGTCGGGATCCGATGGATAGAGAATACCATGTCATGTTAATTATCAAGTTATTACACATGTGTTGTTTATGATCTTGCATGCTCTCCGTTACTAGTAGAGGCTCTGGCCAAGTTTTTACTTTTAACTCCAAGAGGGAGTATTTATGCTCGATAGTGGGTTCATGCTCGCATTGACACCGGGACAATGGATGTAAAGTTCTAAGGTTGTGTTGTGCTGTTGCCACTAGGGATAAAACATTGGCGCTATGTCCGAGGATGTAGTTGTTGATTACATTACGCACCATACTTAATGCAATTGTCCGTTGCTTTGCAACTTAATACCGGAGGGGTTCGGATGATAACCTCGAAGGTGGACTTTTTAGGCATAGATGCAGTTGGATGGCGGTCTATGTACTTTGTCGTAATGCCCAATTAAATCTCACTATACTTATCATGTCATGTATGTGCATTGTTATGCCCTCTCTATTTGTCAATTGCCCGACCGTAATTTGTTCACCCAACATGCTTTTATCTTATGGGAGAGACACCTCTAGTGAACCGTGGACCCCGGTCCATTCTTTTAATACTCGAAATACAAATCTGCCGCAATACTTGTTTTTACTCGTTTTCTCTGCAAACAATCATCTTCCACACAATACGGTTAATCCTTTGTTACAGCAAGCCGGTGAGATTGACAACCTCACTCGTTTCGTTGGGGCAAAGTACTTTGGTTGTGTTGTGCAGGTTCCACGTTGGCGCCGGAATCTCCGGTGTTGCGCCGCACTACATCCCGCCGCCATCAACCTTCAACGTGCTTCTTGACTCCTACTGGTTCGATTAAACCTTGGTTTCTTACCGAGGGAAACTTGCCGCTGTGCGCATCACACCTTCCTCTTGGGGTTCCCAACGGACGTGTCAACTACACGCATCAAGCAAATTTCCGGCGCCGTTGCCGGGGAGATCAAGACACGCCGCAAGGGGAGTCTCCACTTCTCAATCTCTTTACTTTGTTTTTGTCTTGCTTTATTTTATTTACTACTTTGTTTGCTGCATTATATCAAAACACAAAAAAATTAGTTGCTAGCTTTACTTTATTTACTGTCTTGTTTGCTATATCAAAAACACAAAAAATTAGTTTACTTGCATTTACTTTATCTAGTTTGCTTTATTTACTATTGCTAAAATGGCTACCCCTGAAAATACTAAGTTGTGTGACTTCACTAGCACAAATAATAATGATTTCTTATGCACACCTATTGCTCCACCTGCTACTACAGCAGAATTCTTTGAAATTAAACCTGCTTTACTTAATCTTGTCATGAGAGAGCAATTTTCCGGTGTTAGTTCCGATGATGTCTGCTGCCCATCTCAATAATTTTGTTGAACTATGTGAAATGCAAAAATATAAAGATGTAGATGGTGACATTATAAAATTAAAATTGTTTCCTTTCTCATTAAGAGGAAGAGCTAAAGATTGGTTGCTATCTCTGCCTAAGAATAGTATTGATTCATGGACTAAATGCAAGGATGCTTTTATTGGTAGATATTATCCCCCTGCTACAATTATATCTTTGAGGAGTAGCATAATGAATTTTAAACAATTAGATAATGAACATGTTGCTCAAGCTTGGGAAAGAATGAAATCTCTGGTTAAAAATTGCCCAACCCATGGATCGACTACTTGGATGATCATCCAAACCTTCTATGCAGGACTAAATTTTTCTTCGCGGAATTTATTGGATTCAGCTGCTGGAGGTACCTTTATGTCCATCACTCTTGGTGAAGCAACAAAGCTCCTTGATAATATGATGGTTAATTACTCTGAATGGCACACGGAAAGAGCTCCGCAAGGTAAAAAGGTAAATTCTGTTGAAGAATCCTCTTCCTTGAATGATAAAGTTGATGCTATTATGTCTATGCTTGCGAATGATAGGACTAATGTTGATCCTAATAATGTTCCATTAGCTTCATTGGTTGCCCAAGAAGAACATGTTGATGTAAACTTCATTAAAAATAATAATTTCAACAACAATGCTTATCGGAACAATTCTAGTAATAACTATAGGTCATATCCTTATAATAATGGTAACGGTTATGCTAATTCTTATGGGAATTCTTACAACAATAATAGGAATACACCCCCTGGACTTGAAGCCATGCTTAAAGAATTTATTAGTACACAAACTGCCTTTAACAAATCTGTTGAGGAAAAGCTCAATAAAATTGATATTCTTGTTTCTAGAGTTGATAGTCTTGCCTCTGATGTTGATCTTTTGAAATCGAAAGTTATGCCTAATAGGGATATTGAAAATAAAATTGTTACTATAGCAAATGCCATCCAAGTTAGAATTAATGAGAATATAAGATTAATGGCTGAACTGCGTGCTAGGTGGGATAGAGAAGAAAATGAAAAACTAGCTAAAAAGGAAAATGTAGCTAAAGTTTGGACTATTACCACCACTAGCAATGCTAATAATTCACATGTTGCTGCACCTCCTACTATCAATGGTAAAATAATTGGTGTTGACAATGCTTCTACTCCTAGTGCAAAGCGCGCAAAATTACCTGAAACTGCTAAAACTGCTGAAACTGCTTGTGATAAAACTGCTGAAATTTTTTCCAACCTTGGGGATGATAATCCCATTGCTTTAGATTGTAATGATTTAGATTTTTATGATTGCCACATCTCTGAAGTTATAAAGTTCTTGCAAAAACTTGCTAAGAGTCCCAATGCTAGCGCTATAAATTTGGCTTTCACAAAACATATTACAAATGCTCTCATAAAAGCTAGAGAAGAGAAACTAAAACTTGAAACTTCTATTCCTAGAAAGCTAGAGGATGGTTGGGAGCCCATCATTAAAATGAGAGTCAAAGATTTTGATTGTAATGCCTTATGTGATCTTGGTGCAAGTATTTCTGTTATGCCTAAAAAAGTCTATGATATGCTTGACTTGCCACCATTGAAGAATTGTTATTTGGATGTTAATCTCGCTGATAATGCTAAAAAGAAACCTTTGGGGAAAGTTGATAATGTTCATATTATGGTTAACAATAACCTTGTCCCCGTTGATTTTGTTGTCTTGGATATTGAATGCAATGCATCTTGCCCCATTATATTGGGAAGACCTTTTCTTCGAACCGTTGGTGCTACTATTGATATGAAGGAAGGTAATATTAAATATCAATTTCCTCTCAAGAAAGGTATGGAACACTTCCCTAGAAAGAGAATGAAGGTACCTTATGATTCTATTATTAGAACAAATTATGATGTTGATGCTTCATCTCTCGATGTTACTTGATATACACTTTCGCGCCTAGCTGAAAGGCGTTAAAGAAAAGCGCTTATGGGAGACAACCCATGTTTTTACTACAGTATTTTTGTTTTATATTTGTGTCTTGGAAGTTGTTTACTACTGTAGCAACCTCTCCTTATCTTAGTTTTATGTTTTGTTGTGCCAAGTAAAGTCTTTGATAGAAAAGTAAGTACTAGATTTGGATTATCTGCGCAGTTCCAGATTTCTTTGCTGTCACGAATCTGGGTCTATCTCCCTGTAGGTAGCTCAGAAAATTACGCCAATTTACGAGCATGATCCTCAGATATGTACGCAACTTTCATTCAATTTGAGAATTTTCGTTTGAGCAAGTCTGGTGGCCTAATAAAATCCATCTTTACGGACTGTTCTGTTTTGACAGATTCTGTCTTTTATTTCGCATTGCCTCTTTTGCTATGTTGGATGAATTTCTTTGATCCATTAATGTCCAGTAGCTTTATGCAATGTCCAGAAGTGTTAAGAATGATTGTGTCACCTCTGAACATGTGAATATTTATTATGCACTAACCCTCTAATGAGTTGTTTCGAGTTTGGTGTGGAGGAAGTTTTCAAGGGTCAAGAGAGGAGTATGATGCAATATGATCAAGGAGAGTGAAAGCTCTAAGCTTGGGGATGCCCCGGTGGTTCACCCCTGCATATATTAAGAAGACTCAAGCGTCTAAGCTTGGGGATGCCCAAGGCATCCCCTTCTTCATCGACAACATTATCAGGTTCCTCCCCTGAAACTATATTTTTATTCCGTCACATCTTATGCACTTTGCTTGGAGCGTCGGTTTGTTTTTTGTTTTTTGTTTTGTTTGAATAAAATGGATCCTAGCATTCACTTTATGGGAGAGAGACACGCTCCGCTGTAGCATATGGACAAATATGTCCTTAGGCTCTACTCATAGTATTCAAGGCGAAGTTTCATCTTCGTTAAATTGTTATATGGTTGGAATTGGAAAATGATACATGTAGTAACTCTAAAATGTCTTGGATAATTTGATACTTGGCAATTGTTGTGCTCATGTTTAAGCTCTTGCATCATATACTTTGCACCCATTAATGAAGAAATACTTAGAGCTTGCTAATTTGGTTTGCATATTTGGTCTCTCTAGAGTCTAGATAACATCTAGTATTGAGTTTTGAACAACAAGGAAGACGGTATGGAGTCTTATAATGTTTACCATATGACTTTTATGTGAGTTTTGCTGTACCGTTCATCCTTGTGTTTGTTTCAAATAGCCTTGCTAGCCTAAACCTTGTATCGAGAGGGAATACTTCTCATGCATCCCAAATACTTGAGCCAACCACTATGCCATTTGTGTCCACCATACCTACCTACTACATGGTATTTATCCGCCATTCCAAAGTAAATTGCTTGAGTGCTACCTTTAAAATTCCATCATTCACCTTTGCAATATATAGCTCATGGGACAAATAGCTTAAAAACTATTGTAGTATTGGATATGTACTTATGCACTTTATCTCTTATTAAGTTGCTTGTTGAGCGATAACCATGTTTCTGGGGACGCCATCAACTATTCTTTGTTGGATATCATGTGAGTTTGCTATGCATGTCCGTCTTGTCTGAAGTAAGAGAGATCTACCACCTTCATGGTTGGAGCATGCATATTGTTAGAGAAGAACTTTGGGCCGCTAACTAAAGCCATGATTCATGGTGGAAGTTTCAGTTTGGACATATATCCTCAATCTCATATGAGAATAATAATTGTTGCCACATGCTTATGCATTAAAGAGGAGTCCATTATCTCGTTGTCCATGTTGTCCCGGTATGGATGTCTAAGTTGAGAATAATCAAAAGCGAGAAATCCAAAATGCGAGCTTTCTCCTTAGACCTTTGTACAGGCGGCATGGAGGTACCCCATTGTGACACTTGGTTAAAACATGTGCATTGCAAAGATCCGGTAGTCCAAGCTAATTAGGACAAGGTGCGGGCACTATTAGTATACTATGCACGAGACTTGCAACTTGTAAGATATAATGTACATAACTCATATGCTTTATTACCACCGTTGACAAAATTGTTTCATGTTTTCAAAATAAAAGCTCTAGCACAAATATAGCAATCGATGCTTTCCTCTTTGAAGGACCATTCTCTTTACTTTTATGTTGAGTCAGTTCACCTATTTCTCTCCACCTCAAGAAGCAAACACTTGTCTGAACTGTGCATTGATTCCTACATACTTGCATATTGTACTTGTTATATTACTCTATGTTGACAATTACCCATGAGATATACATGTTACAAATTGAAAGCAACCGCTGAAACTTAATCTTCCTTTGTGTTGCTTCAATGCCTTTACTTTGATTTATTGCTTTATGAGTTAACTCTTATGCAAGACTTATTAATACTTGTCTTGAAGTACTATTCATGAAAAGTCTTTGCTTTATGATTCACTTGTTTTCTCATGACATTACCATTGTTTTTGATCGCTGCATCCACTACATATGTTTACAAATAGTATGATCAAGGTTATGATGGCATATCACTTCAGAAATTATCTTTGTTATCGTTTTACCTGCTCGGGACGAGCAGAACTAAGCTTGGGGATGCTTGATACGTCTCCGACGTATCGATAATTTCTTATGTTCTATGCCATATTATTGATGATACCTACATGTTTTATGCACACTTTATGTCATATTCGTGCATTTTCCGGAACTAACCTATTAACAAGATGCCGAAGTGCCGTTCTCGTTTTCCGCTGTTTTTGGTTTCGAAATCCTAGTAACGAAATATTCTCGGAATTGGACGAAACAAAGACCCAGGGGCCTATTTTTCCACGGAGCTTCCGGAAGATCGAAGAACACACGAAGTGGGGCCACGAGGTGGCGACACCACGTGGCGGCGCGGCCCGGGGGGCCCGCGCCGCCCTATGGTGTGGCCCCCTCGTCGGGCCCCGACTCTGCCCTTCCGCCTACTTAAAGCCTCCGTCGCGAAACCCCGATGCGAAAAACCACGATACGGAAAACCTTACCGAGACGCCGCCGCCGCCGATCCCATCTCGGGGGATCCCGGAGATCTCCTCCGGCACCCTGCCGGAGAGGGGATTCATCTCCCGGAGGACTCTACACCGCCATGGTCGCCTCCGGAGTGATGAGTGAGTAGTTCACCCCTGGACTATGGGTCCATAGCAGTAGCTAGATGGTTGTCTTCTCCTCATTGTGCTTCATTGTTGGATCTTGTGAGCTGCCTAACATGATCAAGATCATCTATCTGTAATACTCTATGTTGTGTTTGTCGGGATCCGATGGATAGAGAATACCATGTCATGTTAATTATCAAGTTATTACACATGTGTTGTTTATGATCTTGCATGCTCTCCGTTACTAGTAGAGGCTCTGGCCAAGTTTTTACTTTTAACTCCAAGAGGGAGTATTTATGCTCGATAGTGGGTTCATGCCCGCATTGACACCGGGACGAGTGACAGAAAGTTCTAAGGTTGTGTTGTGCTGTTGCCACTAGGGATAAAACATTGGCGCTATGTCCGAGGATGTAGTTGTTGATTACATTACGCACCATACTTAATGCAATTGTCTCGTTGCTTTGCAACTTAATACCGGAGGGGGTTCGGATGATAACCTCGAAGGTGGACTTTTTAGGCATAGATGCGGTTGGATGGCGGTCTATGTACTTTGTCGTAATGCCCAATTAAATCTCACTATACTTATCATGTCATGTATGTGCATTGTTATGCCCTCTCTATTTGTCAATTGCCCGACTGTAATTTGTTCACCCAACATGCTTTTATCTTATGGGAGAGACACCTCTAGTGAACTGTGGACCCCGGTCCATTCTTTTAATACCGAAATACAAATCTGCTGCAATACTTGTTTTTACTCGTTTTCTCTGCAAACAATCATCTTCCACACAATACGGTTAATCCTTTGTTACAGACAAGCCGGTGAGATTGACAACCTCACTCGTTTCGTTGGGGCAAAGTACTTTGGTTGTGTTGTGCAGGTTCCACGTTGGCGCCGGAATCTCCGGTGTTGCGCCGCACTACATCCCGCCGCCATCAACCTTCAACGTGCTTCTTGACTCCTACTGGTTCGATTAAACCTTGGTTTCTTACTGAGAGAAACTTGCCGCTGTGCGCATCACACCTTCCTCTTGGGGTTCCCAATGGACATGTCAACTACACGCATCAACGACTTGCTTTTCCAACTTCATATTCTCTGTTACGATCTTCCTCACCATAGTAGAGCAGTTGCACTGCTTATGTGCTGCAAGATCGACTCTCTGTGCAACATTACCTGGGCGCTGCACATTTAGCTGAAGCCAACAAATTCAGTTTAAATTGAACAATTCCTCTACACAGATTTAGTAGTTGGGCAATTTGGATTCTCTGACCTGTTCGTCCCAATGAACCTTGCCGGTCAAACTGACTCACAGCGCGCATTGCTTCCGCTCCAACCAAGCTCACCATCGGGGCCGGGCGCCACCGCCCCGCCACTCAAAACCATGTCGGGGGCGGCCGCAACACTAGCAAAGCTGCGTCGGGAGGCAAAGCAGCGGCCAATTTCACGGTCCCACTGCAAGCCTCGTTGTCGTCTTCGCCGTCGGGAGGGGGAATTTGGGAATAGCGGCCGCCAATTTGGGAACTAGGGATTTGGGAAGATTTGGGAACAGCAGACGAGTTTTAATTAGTTAAAGAAATAGCGGGGGTTTTCCATAAAAACGCCGACAGCGTGTTAGGCCTTTTTGATAGCATGGTCTGCCAGGTGTCGTCACCTCATACGGTATGTGCTAATTTGAACCCGCTTGTCAAGTTGACGGCTAAGTGGAGCACATTTTCCAACTTCGTGGAGGACTTTGCACACGCTGGACAAGTTTGTGTATGCGCCGTGCTATTAACTCTTTCCAAAACGTACTTCATGGTCACTTGTCTCTCCTTTCCTATCTTTCTATTTCCTCCCAGTCCGTTGTCGACATTGTCGTCATCGCAAGCCATGAATCATGGCAGTCCAAATGAAGTGTGGTACATCAGGACATGCACCATCTGTTCACTTTAACATACCACAGAACAATCAAATGATTTGAATTACTAGTAGTTTGAATGGATGATCGAGAGGAAAGACCATCGTTGCCTTTGACGCGAAACCGCCAGTGTGGAGCGCTAGCACTGCAAGTTTTAATTATTTATTCAGTTACTTGACAGGTGAGAACCACATGTAATGCCACACAAGACAAAAATATACATCGGACGCTTTTGCAAAAACTAGAATGCCACATGTTAGATTTAAAATGATTTTGACCGGTTTGTGGGCCCGTGTCAACGTTTACATCCGTGTCACTCCGATTTGCATGGCTCGGATGGCTTAGAACGAAATTGAGTTAAAACAAAATCAACTCAAATTGACCAGTTTATGGCAATGATTCTGCAATTCGCAAACGCACAAGTAATCAATGCTATTTACTCTCCTGGAGCCAATTCCGCATCAACCTAATAGCAGCGAACAAACCGAGACCTTAATGTGGAGCACGTAACCAAAACACGGCCGCCTCCTTTGCCTCACAGGTGGCTCGTGCTGTGTATGCATGTACTAACCCCTTTCCATAAAATAAGACATATATTTTTAGTTAAAAGTCAACCTTTTGTAATTTGACCAATGTTATAGAGAAAATATAAACATTTCTGATATTGAATAAATACACTATGAAAATGTATTCTATGGTGGATTTATTTATACCAATTTGACATTGTAGGATACTATTGAAGTAACCCAAAACTAAAAACACAACACTCTTTTCCCCTTCCCCTCCTCTCCCCACCCATCCTTGAGAGTCTCCCGTGAAGAAGGGGTCAATCCCAAGCCTCTCCCGGAGTGGTAGCCGGTTAGCGGTAGCAGAGGAGAGGTGTCGGATCATCCACTGTATATAGTAGTTCTAGGTTTATGCTTGTGATGTTTGGCGTTATGACAGCGCTTAGACCAGATCCAGGCATATAGTGTGCTGGATCTCTTGGACCAGATCCAGGCATCCTGGCGGTTGTCCATCCTCCATCAGAGCTCCAACGTCTGGAGTCGAAGGCGGTGAAGAAGATCAAGACCATCATCTCCTTAAATAAGGTTTGTGCTATGTGATGCGACATGGTTTATCTATACAGCTCGGGATTTTCCTCTTATACATATCAGCGTGATGCTGGCGGGAGTAGAGGGCGAGCTCGACCCTGGAGACGAGCTGGATGGCGGTGGGGTATTGCTGAATCTGCATCTCAGCGAACAATCTCGGTGTTCCAAAATTTTAGTTGCCGACCCCGATGGCAATCTGGTGGCTCCAATCGATGCCAGCGTCAACTGGTGTCTACTCAACCTCCAAGTGGTGGAGTTCCCCTTCTTCCCGGTTACAACCGGTGCCATCCCCGGCACCGAAGAAGAAGGCTACAATGGCACTCCTCTTTGCTTAAGCGGTGACGGAGGACTGGATTGCTTTTTATAGAATCTGTTAGGGTCCTTTTTCACAAAATATAGGGGTCATTTTGCATTTTCTTTACTTGTTAAGGCTCTCTGTGTAACTTGTTACCTCATCGTACACTATTAATGCAGCTTCTTGGCCCTTCGGGGCCTTTCTTTGTTCGAAAAAAAGACATTGTAAGATACTCATATTTTTTTTGTATAAGATCACTCAAACTTATAAAATTCTGACTAAAAATATGCGCCATGTTTTTCGAAACAGAGGTAGTCCCTCCTGTCCTAGATACTTATTGCAGGGTTAGATGAACTACATGCTAACATATGTTTAAATTAATTAAGTGGAGGCCTTATGCTAACATATGCAATATATACTTATTGCAGGGAGTAGTAAGTTCAAGCGCAGTAAACCAAAGAACAAAACACAAATAAAAAAGAAAACCGAGAACAAAAGACAAATGAAAAAAGCAAACCACCCGTGTCGTGTGGTCATCAGAGATTAATGCAATTATCATATATCAAGATTTGAGTGTGCTAACAGAGCTCACCGCCCTGTGCCTCCTTACGTCTTGGTGGGGTTTATAAACATGTTTAATCTGTCTTATGCAAGCGGTGTGGTACTAAAACGTGAGGAAGCTGCACCGGAATTGGAAGGCGTTGTGCGTAAGGTGATGCGCTGGGCTGAATTAAATTGGCCCACTATTCTTCTACAACTAACCCAGGCTTTCACCATCGTGGGCTGCGCGTTGAGTTAACTGCCACGAATACAGAGCTGATTTGCCCTGCTCCTCCTGTGATTTGCATAGAGTGAGCCACGAATACAGAGCTGATTTGCAAATTTCTATCTAGCCAGTCTCGTTTCACATACAGGACATCATCAGGTACACATATTAGATCATTAGAGAGACATACTCAAGGGCCACTCAAGGAGTCAAGGCTACTTTTGCAAACAGCAGAGTGCAGATAGTCTAAACCAGAACAGAACAAGACAATGCTAAGATAGATATCTCCCATAGTGCATTGCAACAATGAAACTGACAGATGAAACTACTAAAACGAAACACCAGATGACAGTGTCCTTCCAAACTTCTTCCAAGACACTAGCAGGTGATTGAAACGGTTCATCTCCAAACTCCAAATCGATCCATCTTCCAGCCTTGGGCACCATATCCATGCGAACCTAAGCAGCATCCGCACGACGCTGACGAAAACGAGGAGAGGAAGTTAATGGCGCGCGCCACCCAAACTTTCAGCAGAACAGACCAACACAATTTCCACAAGAAACTCACCGTGGCGAGGTACATGTTGGCGGCGAGCTGCACGGCGCTCGCCACGGTGGCCCTCGCGTAGGAGCGGCGGGAGGCCGGCGTCGGCGCGGTCACGGCGTACCACGTCAGGAGGCAGATGGTCCCGAGGTGCGTCGCCACGCAGAAGACGAGGAAAGCATCCCTGGTGCCGAAGATGGCGCGGAGCTGGTCGCCGTCGCAGCGCGCCACGTAGACGGCCGCCGCCGTCAGGAGCAGCAGGGCCAGCATGGACGCCGCCGCTATGTTGACGATCTTGCACTGCACGAAAGGCAAAGCCTTCAGATTCAGACACGCTGACCGAAGTAAGTGCAGACAAAGACGATCGAGAGTCGAGAGAGATAAGAAAGTGGAGGTTTTGACCTTGTTCATCTTCGCTCGTGCAGCTGCTTCAGCGCCCAGCTTGCGACCTTCAAAGTTCAGACAAGAAACGGGAAGATCAGATCTTGGTAACATGGCAATGAAACGGCACTATGGCAGGGAAAGATCGTAAGTTGGGAGCGACTGCTCGAACAAAGAACTCCAAGAAACTCCCCCCAACAAAGCCTTTTTCAAGGAAATCAAACAGAAAGCAGACCCGTTTCATCAAAGCCAAGAAGAACAACACTACCCTGTTAAGAGGAAGAAGGAGAGAAAGAAAGAACATTCGTCCGAAGGGGAAAAAAGTTATGATCTCGAGTACTACAACGCAGAACAAACTACCAGCGGAAAAACCAAAACAGATCGATTCAGAGGGATAGATGCGATCGAGCGTACCAGCCATCTCGCTAGCACTACTCTTTTCCCAGACAACGGAGAGTCTTGGAGATTGGTGGGGATCTGGTTTCGTTTCTGAATCGCTCAATGGAAGAACAGCCACGGAGATGGCGTCTAATTATACGCAGCAGCATAGAGGAGAGCAGCGGGTACACTGGTGCTGGCTTGGTCTCCACGGCGGTCAAGGTGGTCCATGGACGGGTCGCAGAAGTTTCAGTCTGGAGGGAGCAGCGGACACAGCCTTTTCAGATTTCTGTTTTCCCCATTTCAGAGCTCGTGCCAATCCTCTTGTTTTCTCTTTACTGGACGCAAAAATCGACTGCTTTTTCTTCGCTTTTCCCCAAACGTACTTCGCGATCGCCTGTCCATCTCCTTTCCTAGCTTCTCGCCTCCCAGTCCCTTGTCGTCGCCACAAGCGACGAATTATGGCAGGACACACCATCGGTTCACTTTAACGTGCCGCGAAACGACTGGCTGGTTTGAAATAGTTTGAACAGGAGAGTCGATCGAGGCGAAGGAGAGTATCATTGCAATTGGCGCGAAACCGCCAGTGGCTGTGCGATACAAGGCGTCGGCATCGCAGAGCAAAATCTGGGTGCAGCCTACCGGCGTAGGCATGGACAGAGTGAGATCCCGTGTGGCAGGAAACAAACGATGTTGCGTCAAAACATGGCAGCCCAACACAACTTGTAGAATCTCCAAAGACAGAAATGGTAAGACTTCTTATAGTGGGAGGAACATACTAACTAGTAACATCACACATCCTAAAATATTTTGATGACATGGCATAACAATGAAGAGAGTAAGGTGATAACTAGCTTATGTTACAATAACATCGCACAACCCAAGACAAGATGAGTATATAACATAAGAAATGACACAATGCATAACACCACATCTAAGTTACTACCCACTATGAATGTAGTAACTTAGACTAGTAATATATGTCATGTTACTAGTCTAAGTTACTCCCCACTATGACTAGCCTAACAGCACACACATTCCGTCTGCTTTAACTTACGAGACGTTCCACTGATTTGAATAGACACGATTACTATGGACACAATGAGTCACGCAAAGAAAACACTTTTCCCCTTCCCTTCTCTCTCCACCCTACTCTCGTTGAGAGCCGACCCACTCGCACCGGCTCACCTCCACCACTCCTCCGACAGCGTCGCCTGCCGGACTGGATGGGGGAGGGGAGGCCGCCCCCCTTCTGTAGATAGATGTAGTTGTTGTGTTGGACGTATGTGCGGTAGTTGGAATGGTGCCATGGATCTTGGCTGCTAGATTTATGGCTTTTTAGGGTTGCTCCTTCCTCAGCTCGTGCTCCTCTGGATGGAGCAGAGGGTGGGGAGGAGCGACACAGTTTTTTCTAATAAATAGTTGGTTGCGGGCCTCCCTCGTCTGCAAGAACACCAAGAAGTAGAGGTGCTCCCGTTTGGCCGTGGAGGCAAGGGGAAATGCCAAAGCGGCGTGGCGAGGTGCGCTACATTTCTTCTCCTGGTCGGCCTTGGCGGTGAGGGGGAGAGAAGCTGCAACGCATCGTCCGTGGCACTGGTTAGGAGGTCCTAGTTCATGCTCCGGCGTCATTTGGAGCGGAGAAGCTATGTGTGATGTTTCTCCCTAGCCTGTCGTGGAGGATAGGAGGGAGATTGTGGCGGAGCTTCCTTTGTATGTTGCTGTCAACGCCGGTCTTTGCCCAAGTGGTGTTATGGAGTCGCGCTTGCCAGATCTTTGACGCCACCGATGCGGTGCCCTAGCTCCCTGGAGAACTCACCAGCATGGGATACTTGCCGGCGTCATTGCCTCGACCCTGCATCCTATGGATGAATGGCGGGCCTCTTCTAGGAGTTAAGCCTTCACCAGAAGGCCTTTCTTCGGCTCCTCATCGACAGCTTTTGCCAACCCCCCAAAATGGCTTCCTCCCCGGCGGTGCGGAAGGCAGTCGATGGTGGAGTTAGTGCTCCGGCGGTGACCAAGGACCCCTTTGTGTTTTAGCTTTTCTTTTAGGGTCCGTTGTGCAAATTCCTAGGATTGGTTTGTAATTTATTCTTTCTTGGAGGCCCTTCTTGTAACACAGTCTATAACCGCATGGATTAATGCAGCTCTTGGTCCTTACGAGCCTTGTATATTGTAAAAAAAACATGGACACAATGGACAGCTAGGGGGCGATGACCTCACAAGCCTTGTCCTCCCACCGTTTACTATTCGAGAGAGGAAAAGTGAGGCGACTAGAGGATTCCAGAGCTTGGGTCCAGCTCGATCTCGGACCTTCTCGCCGACATCACAGTTAGGGAAATAGATGGGGGTGCTCGGTGCTCCGTTGTGCAAAATAGGTATAGTTTTAGGATTTCCTTAGAGAAGTTTGGCATAGTGCCCGAGTTTGCTGGTTTGCCGTTGGGGATCTTGTTGTAGGTGTGCCTGACCCGCATGTGGTGGCCTCCTATGGCGTTCTTTGCGAGTGGTGGTGATTGGCTTGCTACTACTCGTCGGATTCATGCTGGAATCCCTATTAATAAGCTCGATGAGTCGTTGATGCCACTTGATCTAGGGTATGATGTTGATGTTGTTTCTTATCCTGGCCGGCCGTGGAGGCGAGGGGAGAGGATGCAGAGGTTGACTCTGGTTAGACCCAGTGGATGGTGGGAGTTTCCTCCCGTCCCAACGCGTTGGCGCAGTGCCGGACAAACATCGTCAAGGCTCTCTAGTGAGCTTTCGAGGTGGAAAACGATGAAACACTTCTTTGAGGTGCACTCCCTCAATAAGCGATGTCATCGCCTCTCTGACGGTCCTGCTGATGTCATCTTTCTCTCGGCCGGCCGTGGCAGTGAGGGAGAGGAAAGCAACAACAGTGGGTCTGCTTGTGTTAGGCGATACTGCTAGAAGCGGGGGATCTCGGAGTCCTCGGAAACTGCATCATCTTCTGCAGCAAATCACAAGCGGTGGGGCGAGGCCGCCGCTATCTTCAGCCACAAGCTTGGCCTAGGTGCGCTCAAGTTTGGCTTTCTCGAGTTAGTTCGTCCTCTCCGTGAGGATCTTCTTCAACACATGTGCGGTGGAGTCTGCTTGATCTTCTTCAACACCTGTGCGGTGGAGTCTGCTTGATCTTCTTCAACACCTGTGCGGTGGAGTCTGCACTCAAGTTTGGCTTTCTCGAGTTAGTCCGTCCTCTCCGTGAAGATTTTTCGTTGTCGGTGGCATTAGGAGCGGCTGCATCTGGCGGCATAGTGACAAAGCACAATGACTTGATTGTGTTTCCTGGCCGATGCAGTTTCTTTTGGGTCCAATTCGTACAAATCAAGGACATGTGTGTACATATTCGAGTTCTGCTTGGTTTCTTTCTGTAAAATTGTGCCTTCCGGCTTTTTTAACACTGTTTCCTAGTTCTTTTGGGTTTTTCGTTAAAAAAGAATTATGGAGAAAATAGAATGTGAGGCAATGCATTTGGTATCGCTGATCTCAAAATCTCAGCATTGAACTGTTTCGTGACTGGTGCAGCACTCATCCAACGTGCTTCCTCCGGATCGGTTTAACGGGCGTATGTAGTTCAAAAATTACTTTGACCTTTATTTTGATAAATGAAATATGTTTCACAAAATTTATATCACTGAAAAGCTTTTCAAATATGAATCTAATGGTATAGATTTTCTAGACATAAAGTTATGTCCTATTATAAGGATCTTTTTGGCGCCCCCGTGGAATCTGAAGTGACCCTGGATGAAACTAGGACGGATGATATTCCACAAGGTCCCTAGAGGAAAATATGCTCCATACTGCCCCTTATTCTGAGGAATAGGTTAGAAATGTAGTTTTCCAAATGGAACATAACAAGGCGGCAGGATCTAATGGTTTTCCGGCAGAGTTTTACCAATCTTTCTGGGAAATCATAAAAGGGGATCTGTTGTTGTTTACCGGGCTTCATGCAGAACAGCCTGCATCAACTTTGGGGAGATTATCTTACTACTAACAGTAAATGAGGTAGAAATAATTCAACAATACAGGTCAATATGTCTCATTAATGTATGTTTTAAATTTTTACAAAAGTTGCTACTACTAGACTGAATTCGGTGGTTGATCATGTGGTGTGCCCTGCTCAGACTGCTTTCATGCAAGGTCAATATATCCTGGACGGAGTTGTAACATTGCATGAAACAATACAGGAGATGCACCGCAAGAATTTGAATGGGGTAATCATCAAAATAGACTTCGAGAAAGCCTATTATAAAGTCAAATGGTCTTTCCTTCAACAAGGATGAAAGGTTTCTCCGAGGAGTGACGCGAGTTAATTAATAACTCAATTTTTGGAGGAACTGTTGCCATTAAGGTCAATGATGACATTGGTAAATACTTTCGGACAAAAAAAAGGTTGAGACAAGGCGATCCTCTGTGTCCAATGTTATTCAACATTTTGGCGGATATGCGCGCTTGCCATTTTATTTGAGCGTGCTAAGGTTGATCGCTAGATTGAAGGTGTAGTACCCCACTTGGTGGATGGGGGTCTCTCTATCCTTCAGTATGCGGACGACACAATTCTCTTTATGGATCATGATATCGACAAAGTTAGAAATCTAAAACTAATTCTATCAGCTTTTGAGCATTTGTCAGGTCTTAAAATTAATTTCCATAAAACTGAATTGTTTTATTTTGTTTTGGTGAGGCTCAAGACAAGGCTAACCAATACGCCGAACTTTCGGATGTGGGTTACGCAGTTTTCCGATTAGCTAGTTGGTTTCCGGTTCATTATCGGAGGCTTTACTATTGCTGAATGGAAAATAGTCGAGGAAAGACTTCAGAAGCGACTTTCTAGTTGGAAAGGAAAATTATTATCTCTAGGTGGAAGATTGATCCTCATTAATTCAGTAGTCACTAATATGGTACTGTATATGATTTTTTCTTCCAGTTGCCTAAAGGAGTCTTGCGTAGATTGAATTAATTCCGATCAATATTCTTTTGGCAAGGAGATAGTGAGAAAAAGGAGTACCGATTGACAAAATGGAGTGTTGTTTGCCATCCAAAAGATCAGGGTGGACTTGGTGTCCATGATCTCGACGTTAAGAATAGAGCCTTGCTTGGAAAGTGGTTGGCTAGGTTATTAACCCATGATGGTGTATGGCAAAACATATTGCGAAGAAAGTATGGTGGATCAAATACGATTTCCCAGGTTACCTGGAAATCCGGTGATTCTCATTTTTGGGCAGGTCTTATGGCTACCAAAAAATACTTCTTCCCATATGGTTCTTTATTCATTAGAGATGAGTTAGAGATATGGTTCTGGGAGGATATTTTGTTGGGAACAACCACACTTCGGAAATAGTATCCTACCTTATATAATATTGCACGTCATAAGAGGGACACGCTCCAGAAGATGATGGAAACATCTCCTCCGTCTATGGCGGCGTTCAGGCGGATTCTCATTGGACCTCGGTTGGCTTATTGAAATGAGTTGCTACAACACTTACACTCAGTTTAGTTGCTACCGGGTTCCGACGAAGTTTGTTGGGGCCTCACTAAGAATGGAGTATTCTCGGCAGGTTCCATGTATAAGGCTTTAGTTGAACCCATTCAACATGTGCTTAATAATAAAAACATTTAGAAGATGAAGATACCATTGAAAACTAAGGTGTTTACATGGTACCTTCGTCGTGGGGTTATTCTTACTAAAGATAACCTTGCAAAGCGTAACTGGCATTGATGTATGAGATGTGTTTTCTATCATGAAGAAGAGACAATAAAAAAATTTTTTCTTCGATTGCCGGTTTGCTAGATCTGGCCAATCATTCAGATAGGTTCTACCTTATACCCTCCAAGAAGCATTGAAAATATTTTTAGCAATTGGCTGAATGGGGTGGATTCTAGGTTTAAGGTTCTTATGAGGGTGGGAGATATTGCCGTAATTTGGTTGCTTTGGCTATGTAAAAATGACAAGGTTTTTAATAATAAATGTTCTTCTCTTATGCAGGTCATCTGCCGGCGTACGATTTTGATCCGTTTATGGTCACCGCTTCAGCGCCTGGAGGACCACGACCTCTTTACGGAGGTGTCTACATGATTGAAGGAAACGGCCAAGAAGTTTATTACTCAACATGGCTGGCTACATAGTCGTAGAATTTTGCCTCATGTGGCTGTTTCAAATGACTAGCTATGTTCTTTTTATTCCATTATTTGTAGTAATTTCGTGTGACTGTTGACTTTTTTGGACGGATGTGTGCATCCTAGTTATGCTGAGGCTGGGTGTATTGCTTGAAACTTTTGAGTAACAAAACACACTTTATCGAAAAAATGTAGCAACATTTATAATATTAAAATAATGTCGCTGTATTTATTTTGATGTGTTGGTTCAGTAATACAACAATTTAATGTTACATATGTTACTATTTTTGTGTAAAAATTTGATCAAATTTAAAAATATTTAACTTCTACAAAAGAACAACGTACACTTATTCCCGGAAGGTGGAAGTAGGGACTAGAATTTAAAATCTTAATTTTTTATTTTGTCATTTTTTTAGAAGCATATCAAATGGTTGTACTATTTGGCGAAATTTTGCATGGTATGTTTCTACGCAAGATCTATTTACGTGATCTTTTTCAATATTTTACAAAATTTATAAATGTGTTTTTGTCGACAGGATGGTGAGTGCACATAAACTTACTATCTTTTCTGCACGAATACAAATGGATTGGACGGCCTCGTGGTACAGATTTTTGAGACCATATGTCAATGATATCAGATGTGCAATTTTTTTCCTAAACGATTTGCCAGTTTAACTAAATGTCACAGCCGTGCGTACCCCTTCACGAGAAAGAGACCTAGGTGCGTGATTAGAGATTTATATATGCCTCCCCTTGGCCGAATCCCCTCCGTGGCAATCGATCGCTCGAGCGCGCGATTCTTGTCGGCGCGGAGCGCTCGCGCGGCAGCGCGAAGACAATTCCCTTTTCGCCGCGTCACGCGTGTCACGCTTATTTCTATTTTTGGTAACCGATCGACTTTCCCTTTTCGGCCCGTCGTTTTCGAATTATTTCGAATCGATTTGGTGTTCCCCTCCTTCCGCCCGTTATCCTCTCTCCCCTGTTCTCGTCCCATTCAGCCACGACGGAGAGGGCGACGGCGGCGGCGACGACGGAGTCGACGCTCCGATTCCTCGTGGCTAGTGCGCGACCTAGATTTCTCCTGCCCTCGGTTCACTAGCAAGGTTCAGTCGATTTCGGCGCTGTAAGGTTAGTATTCCAACTGGATCTAGTGGGGAGATCTGGGTCTCGCCGGCCGGTTTGTTTGTCCGGCGAGGGTTTGTTTTCCACCGTGGATTTTATTTTCTGATGGGTTTTGTGTTTGTCTGGCGATGGATTGTTCCGGCGAGGGTTTGTCTTTTTGGGTGGATTTTTGTTCTCCGCCTAGGTTCCTGATCCGTCTCTCGGTTCACAAACCTCTGTTATCTGGGTCTCGCCGGCCGGTATTGTTTTGTGCCGCGAGGGATTGTTCCACCTTGGATTATTTTTCTGGTGGGATTTTTGTTTTTGTCCGGTGAGGGATTGTTCCGGCTAGGGTTTGTTTTTTGGGTGTATTTTGTTCTTCTCCTAGGTTCTGCTTCGTACCTCGTTTTCACACAATCTCTGTTATGGGATCGGCTGTAAATTGCGTTTTCAGTATTTTTTCAATGTTCATTGTAGTTATGATTTTTGGCCTGTTGCACTGCTTTTTGTCCACAATTTCTATGGTAATTGTAGCAGGAGAAAGTAGAGATCATGGGACTTGTTTTCTAGGGGTTCACAAATCCCTGTTATGGGGTTTGTTTTATCAACCCACTTATTCAGTTTTCATCAACAAGTATCTCAACGTTTAACCAATAGATACATTCTGAAGTTACCCACCTCTTTTTTCTTCTTTGTGTTTAGGGAATGATGAACTCATTTTTTGTACACCTGCATATGTTTTTTGTTTTGATGCTGATTTCTTCCTTTTTACAGTGGTGATTCTTGGTTGGGCTTGATATATCAACCTAGGCATTTGTTATTTTTGATTTCACTAAGAGTTTTTCTCATTATCATGGCATCTGTTTTTGTATTGCAGCGTTGTTGTTTCCATGGCGGGCAGCAAGAAACAAGGTGGTGATCATCTAGGTGTTCGCAAAATGCCCAATGCTAGTGAGCGTGCTAGGAATCGGGCCTCCCCTTTTCCTGTTGTCAGGTTATATGAACATCTAAGTTCTGATCAGAAGAACTCGATTGGGGATATGGATCTTGGTTCAATGCTTGACATCAAGTGCCATGTTCTTCACAATCCATTGATAAGCTGGCTCGCTCCTTTGTATGATAGTCATTCTCGAGAGTTTGTCATTCAAGGGCGTGGTAGAATTCCTCTCAATGCTGATTCCATTTACCGCACACTCGGTCTTCCGCGGGGGATATTCCTGTTGTGTATGCAATGGATTCTGTCATAGAGGCTCGTCTAGGTCCTTTGTTATTTCCTGGCCATAGCAGCACGCCGAAGATTACTGGTGTGTTCACACTGCTGTCACAGATGACTCAGTCTGATGACATTTTCAAGCAAGTTTGGATGATGTATCTTGTTTGTACTTTGCTTGCACCAACAACGTCTAACAAAGTCAGCAACAGATGTTATCCTATCTTGGTATATGTGTTATCCTATAGTTTTTTAAAAAATCATTCAATTTTTTTATCAATATATGTGAACAATCATTTTTTACGCGGTGTTTACATTCTTTTTACGTAGGACAACATTAGCAATGTCGGGAACATGAACCTTTGTCGGTTTGTGTGCGACAGATTGCATGATGAGCTTTGTACTTGGGAAGCCTTACGGAGGCTGCCTGTTCCATATTCGATTCACTGTATGTTGACTCTTTGGATATTAGCTCTCTTAATCTTGACCTTCCAGATGGTAGATTTGTTGCTAATATATGGTCAAAGAAAGATGTTGATACTGTGCTTGATGCTGACTTGAAGAGGGATGGATCTGGTTATGGGAATCTCGAGGTTAGTTAATCTGTTTGTGTTTCTCATGTTATGACATGAACTTTTGTTGTCGATTTTTGTGCAAGTTGATGCATTTTTTGTTTTTGTTTTGTCACTATATATCAGTTGAAGCCACACCTTGCTATAAATTTCAACTTGTTTGGAGGTGCAGCTAGCTTTGAAAGATGGGTTGAAACCAATACTGCACCTAACTGCCCGAAAAATGTATGATACAGTGATAAGTTTTTAATTTTAGCTTTTTGTTTTTCAATTTTGTATGGTATCATTACATTTTTTTAGTATATCTCTTTTTTTAAATGATATTTCCATTTTTTGTGTGCTGTTTTTTGATGTAGCGTAAAGACAAGGTTGCTAGATTAATGGGTGAGTTTGCTTCTGGTCTCACTGGTCTAATGAGTAAGCTTGTGCAAGGTTTGACTGAAGTTGATGATGATGAAGTTGTGGATACTGCAAATTTTGATAAGACATTACGCTCTCAAATCGTTGCCTCTCGTTCATCGCATGATGGAGGTGCTGCAAACACAACCTCTCCTATTGCGCAATCAACTTATGATCGTCCTGCTAAGATTGTAGGGAAATCACCAATACGCCGTCTGAAGAATGTGCCTTGCAACCAAAGTGCTGATGCTACAGATGTTGGGGGGGATGTGCCTTGCAAGCAGATTGGTGATGTTACAGATGTCGGAGGGGATGCCCTTTGCAACCAGAGTGCTGATGCTACAGATGTCGGAGGGGCTATTACTGCTGATCCATTGAATGTTGTTGATTCCGTTTCATCACCTGTCTTTGAGCAAACTAATGTTCTGGCTGAGGCCCGTGTTGTTGAGCAAACTCGTGTAACCAGGTCTGCTGCAAAAGCAGCTTCTGGTGCCAAAGCGCCATGTCAAACTGATAAGGTACCTGTTGTCAACTTCAGTGACAATATGTCTGACGGCGAGAGTTACCATTCGGCAATGACGGTGATTATGTTGACGAAGCCGTTGCTGATCGCTTTGTTATTCAAAGCGAGACGTCATGTGGATGGAGGTGAGCATGGTGATACTTGTGTTGTCGGAATGTGCGGCGGTGCCAAGCCGGACAACTCTTTACGGTGTTGCGACAGTTGTTCGCGGTGTTTCTCTGAACTGGTTTCCAGCGGTGTACCCATGGATATTGATTGTCTTCGCTGCGGAACCATCGATGCTGATGCTCTAGTACGTTTTATGGAAGCGATATCACTTGTTGCATCGGCGAGATAATAGGATTGTGTTTCGGGGTCTTGAAAATCTTGCAGAAACTGCTGCTATGCATATTGATGGTGTTGTTGATAAGCGAGATTTAGATATTGGGAAGCAAGTTTTATCTGAAACAAATGAAGCTGATCTTCTTCGTGCCAAAGATGCCAGTGCTGATGGTGCTGTCATTTTTGTCGGTACGAAGTCGAGCGAAGTTCCGAGTTCTAGCCTTGAGGTTGCTGTAATGAATGAAGGCAATGGGAAAGGATTATCTGATGGTTATGATGTTGTCAGTGAGATAATCAACGACGTTGTGAATGATTTGAAAAGGAGTAGGTCTGCTCTCGATGCTTCTGAAGCGAAACGTAGTTGTGTTGTACGCGAGGATTGTTCTGTTAATCCTGTACAGAATGAACCGTCATCTGCTCCTAAGAAGAAGCCCAATGCGAGAGGCAGAAGGTATTTTTGATCGACCCCGTTTGAAGTTACTCACCAATGTATTTCATGTGTAGCTATCAACATTTCTGTCGTTGCATTTTCTTACTTTTTTTCGCTGTAAATGTATTCATGTTATTTTCTTTTTTGCTCCTTTTGTTTTTCGTGTAATTTTATCAAATACCATCTCATGAACTTACCAATGCCTTTTTCTGGTAGTTATCAAACGCTGGTTGTTTTTGCATGACATAGTATGTTTTATACTTCATTGTTTTGGAGTTTTTTCTAATAATTTTAAGTTTTTTGCTTTTTTCACAGGCTAGCTGTTTATAAAAGTCAGGTTGCTACAAGATCTTCACCACGACGACCTCCTAGAGGTACTTCTTCAGGTGTTGCTGATAACGTTGCAGTTAAATCAAAAGTGTATACTTTGAAAGACCGTCTTGAAGGCTCAACAAAACTTCACGCTGCTGGAACATCTACTGTAGTTGAAACTGGTAGTCAGATTTCAGCAGAGGTTGTTTCTGACGGGGTTGTTTTTAAGGATGCTGTTTTCTCTTCCAAGTCTACAAGTGAAACTGTTCCAACGGGAAAAGAATCTGCACATGAGGATCCAGTTCAAGTTAGCTTTGCAACTGGTAGCCAGATTTCAGCAGTTGGTGGTTCTGATGTGGTTGTCGCTTCTAAGTCTACAAGTGAAATTGTCCCAACAGAAAAAGAATCTGCACACGAGGAACCACTTGAAGTTAGCTTTGCACCTCAAGATTCTGGTACCAGTGTTACAAATCAGATGGCTGATCCTGTTGGCGATGTTGACCATCATGCATTTGCTTCTACTGGAACAACTGTCGTTGTTGCTCATGATGCTGAACAAAATGCAACAGCTTCTCCACAAGGTATTTGCTCTCTATTTTTTTCGTTGTATCTGTTTATGTTCTTTGTATTCATTTGTTTTTTCATTTTTTTATTGTTTTGTTTTACTTAGTATGAAACATTTTTTTTATCAGATCAAATTGTTACTGTTGTTAAGAGAGCTAAATTTGTTGCTGCTGATGGCAAACTGAGTCTCACTCCTGGCATCCCTATAGATCTGTCTGCTTATCATGTGTCTGTTGTAAATACATCTGCGTCTGATAAAAGCGCTTCTCCATCTGGTAATATGATTTTTTGTGTTTTGTGCTCTTTTTGATTTATTTTTTTTAATTTGTTTTTTGTTTTGTCACGCTGCTGCTCACAATATCATTGTTTTTGCGCAGAGGCATTAGGAAATGCTGATGGTCATGATGCTACCATTTCTGCTGATGTTGTTAAAGAATCAGAAACTGCAAATGTGTCATCTATCCCTCCTACTGGTTAGATCACTTTTTCTATCTTTTTGTGTTTAATTTTTACAGTTTTTTACTTTCTTTTTATTTAATTTTCTTTATGTTTTTCACTCAACCTTTTTTTTACTTATTACATGTTTCTGTGCATGTCTTGTTCCATCAATTCATCTACGCCCGTTCCGCGTATTATCTCCCACTTGTAATCTATATATGCAGAATGCGTACCATCAGGGCAAGTAAATGCACGTATTCGTAATACGTTTTCAAGGAACAAGAGAGGGAGGAAGAAGAAGAATTAATTGTTATTTTACAAAACCTGCTTTTTTTATGGATCATTTGGGTGTGGCGAAGTGATGGTGCTGTTGAGTTGGTCGATGTATTAACTTTTTTTTTATATGGGTGAACAATATCCTGTATGAACGCTATGTAATTTTATCCTTGTTTTATATGTAATGGATGATTTTACCTTTTTGTTATGAATAATTTCGCTCTATGTGAGTGAGTACTGTTTGTTTTTCTTTCCTCTCTCTTTTGTTTTTTTTCGACCTTTTTCTTTTTTCTTTTTTATACCTTCATTTTTGTTTTTTATTTGTGGCTACATGCGCGGTGATGTTTTATATTTGTCAATGAAGACGGAGGTGCAACTGACTTTCAAGAACATTGTTTTGATGACTCTGTAGATGGATTGCATCCTGTAATCGCCACCGAAATCAGTAACAATGAAGCTGGTATGTCCTACTATATCTTAGTAGTTAAGTTATTTTTTTGTTTTCTTGTTTTTTCATATAGAATATCATGTCCTTGTTTTTTTACAATTTGTTCACTTTCTAATTATGTTTTTTATTCCTGTTTTGTTTTTGTTTTTTTTATTTTCTCAGATGATTTGGAGGTCCTTTATATTACTCCAGCTCTGCCAGTGCCTGTTCAGAATTTACCTGTTGCCAGTAGAACTCCAAGGACCAGGCTACGCATGGAAAGGGTCGTTCTTCCTTCGAAGTTCATGCTACCTCCATACAACCGAGTAACTTGTACCGATGAGCAAGAATTATTGTACCAGCAAGTTATAAAGCACAACAGCGACTACGAACACTCTAAAATAAAACAGTATGTCAGTTTTCTCATGTATACGCAATGGTGTTCTTTTTAGATAATTCATTACTTTTTAGCAACTTAGTTTGATCATGTATTCTTTTTTCTGGCAGATCAAGGTTTTTGATGATTGACCCTATGTGGGTTTCCACTGGTGACTTAGCTAGTAGCGTTATGCCTTCTGGAGAACTGTCAACAACGGTTGCCGAAATTGGAATTGCTGTTCTTCGGAGTTGATTGTCCGAAGAAGAAGATAATTTTCCCATGGATAGTAACTGTTTATTTGCTTGAAAGAAGATTTAATTCAAGAATACTGCAGAAACATTTCAGGATGGATGATAAGTATAAACTTAGTCACCAAAATCTGGTAAACTTTTTTCTGTGTTTTTATGTTTTTTCGATTTGTGTTACTTGTGAACATTTTATTTTTTAATGTTTCTCTGACCCTTTGTTTTTATATTTTCTTTTTTTTGTTTTGTTTCAGTTGTGTTTTGGTGTCCTTCAGAATCTTGGAACAGAAAAGAAGCCATGTGGTCATTGGTATTCACTGTTCTTGAATTTTGAGAAAAAAGGTTTGAAGTTCTTGATTCGCGCGTGGTCCTGATGATGAATCGCTCATTAATCATTCTAGCGATCTAGTCGATGCTATCAAGTGCATGTATCGTATAAATTACTCCAGTTCATCAAAACAGATTGATGACTATGAGTTGGTTTTCATTGAAGCTCCTAAGCAAAATAACAAGTATGTTCTCTTCTTTTTATCTAACTTATGCTTTGTTCATTGTTGGACATTTCTTTGTATTTGATAGCTCACATATCTCTTTTCTGTATCTTTTTTTGAAGCATTGATTGTGGTTATTTTATGCTCAAGTTCCTTGAACTTTGGAATGTCCGTGTTGTACCTGCTATCACTTATGATCAGATACCAGAACTTAGGAAGGTCCTAACATGGAATTGGTTAAACCACCCTCTGAACAAGTTGCAGAATTGGAGGTACCTGTTGGAAAGCAACGCTCTGTGAGGTATGAACTACCAGATGTAACTCAAATAAACTACCACTTACAGCATAAATAATCTACCTCTCTTTTTTACTTGCAGTCTGATTTAATTAGCATTTTTTCTTATTCTTTTTTGCCTTGGTAATTTGTAACATTAACCGTTGGTAAATATATGTTTTAGTGGTTGGTAAGGGGGGGGGGGTTGGGGGGGGGGGGCAGGTTGGTATTTTGTTACGAGCTAAAATGTAATTTTGTCTTTTTTTGTTTTGTTTTGTAACTTATTTTATTTGCTGTTCGTGGAATTATCAAAAGGCTGGTAAACAATATGCTCAGAGGTTGATAAACACAAAGAAGAGCGGTTGATAACTTTCTAGAATTCGACCTGGTCAGGGGTGTTTTTTGTGGGGATGGTGTTTGACAGTTATGTATCCTTGATACATAATTGGTCAGGGCGTTGATAAGTTCATTTTTATTTTTTGACATACGACTGGGTTGATAATTATCAAGGATAGTTTTCATAATTTATGGAACGGAAAAATAATTATCCAAATTGTAGTATTACAAGTTCGAACGACAAACACAGCATGACCATTACACAAATGATTTGTACTCCTTCTTTCATTGCATACTTCCATCCTGCTTTTCGCTCATCCTTCTTGCTTTGTCATGGGTTCCCTTCTTCTTTTTGGTAATCCATTCCTGGAATGCTCATGCCAACCTGTTTATTTTTTTTACATGGGATAAATTTAGTAAATGGTAATAACTTTTTTAATAATTTCTTTTTGTACTTCTGTGTATATTTTATGTAAGTCAGTACAGTACCTTGTCTCTGTCCGGGCATTTTGGTCTTTTGTGTCCAGGCAACCTGCAAAGTCCACACAATCTTGGTGCAGCCTTTTTCTTTAGTTTTGCAGCAGATTTCTCATGGAAATTCATAGGTCTTTCACCTAGGTTGAACCCTGGATTTCCTGACTGTGGTGGATCCTTATAAGGGCGATGCTCATCTTCATTTTTTTCTTCGTCACTTGAATTTTTCTCTTCATGGTGTATGTGTTCATTGTTGTGTCCATGATTGTTGTCTTCTCTATCTTCATGACGCATATTGTCAGTATCTTGTTGAACTGGGTCATCAACCTTTTTTCTCTTACGTGTGACTTTTTCTTTCGTCTGGAGGCGTTCAATTGCATCTTTGCATATAGCTTTCTTAAGCTCAGCAACTCCTTCAGCAAACAAGTCGTATGACCTATCATCCGTGCAGACAGTAGATAGTATGTGTGATATTTTGCTCATTTCAATTGCGTGTCTAACAGCCAAGTGTGTATTCTGTGATGCGGTATTGCTTCTTCTTTCCGTCAATCGCGCTACCTCTATCCCAGCTGCAGTAGTCCATCTAGGGTTGATGAAACTGACTGGAAGCTCAGTCAAACCAATATGACTAGCCACCCTCATGACATGGCAGCACTGTATTCCATCGCGAGCCATCTTAGAGCACGAGCACTTGTACACATCGTCATCAGAGGAAACACTAACCACATATGTTAATCCTGGGAACTCGCATTCCTATAGTTAGCCACCCTAATCACTCTGTATAATCTTTTCTCTTCCACAACTTCAACGTTGTAAGCAGTACCCTTCCTTAGCTCTTCAGCAAACTTGGCGTATATTGGGTCTGTGTAGATTTTCATTGCTTCCCTTTCAAGAGGATTGAATCCCCAATTCACAGACTCCTTGAACTCACTTTTTTCTCTTAGGCGATCTAGGTCGGACTGTTTTTTTCTTGTATTATGATATACTCCTTGAAGAATGTTGCAATCGAGTCCTTCCTTTTTACATAGTGCTTGAATAAGGAGTTTGTGCTCTCACTTCCCCCCGTCGATGAAGTGAATGGGAAGAATTTTTCTTTGAAATATGCTGGGACCCACTGAGCTCTGATGTCATATATCCTGTCCAGGTGTGGCTCTCCCAAAGCATTATGACGCTCCAGTAGATCATGCCAGCTATTTTCGAATTCTTCTGGAGTAAATGAGTTCCTTATAACCGCTCTTAGTTCTTCCTTCAGAGTCCCTCTTACTGCGAAGAATAGGTTCAACTTGTCATCCAGGTTCTTGCTGATGTGAAAGTTGCAGAAACGGTGCACTGTGTAAGGTAATGCTTTAGATATTGCAATCCCCATTGCAACGTCTTGGTCTGTTATTATAGTTTTTGGGTGCTTGTTGTCCATGGCAGACACAAATTCCTCAAACAGCCACTTGAAAGTGTCTGCTCTCTCATCCTCCAGCAATCCTACTCCAAACACGACTCGTTTTGCCATAGTTATCAACCCCTAATATTGGAGCAAATGGCATCCCATACTCGGTTGGTTGAAAATGTTGTATCAAATGATACAAATTGACCAAACTTTGAGTAGTTTGCCCTCCCTATTTGATCTGTCCAAAATATACTTTTCACTCTATTATCGCTGTCAACATCAATTGAATGTCTGAATCCAGGCATCTTTTCACGTGCTTCCTTGAATAGTAGCAGCAACTCTTCTATGTCCCTGTTCTTAATTTTCTTTCTTTCTTTTGCTAGCTCGTTTTCTAGGTTTTTTGTATCAAATGGAACTGCCCTGAAGCTTCCCCTTGTTTTCCTGAATATTTTCATTATGTTCCTGGGTGGAACTCTTGTTTCTTGTAGGATGTGGATCAGAGTCTTGTCTGAGGCAGACATTGATCTGTGACACTTCATGAACCTTACTATCCACTCTGACGGAGCTAGGCTGTGGTTATGTTCTAGTCTTATGTTACTTATTGACCACTTTCCTCTGTATTCCTTGACAAACATTCTGACTTTGCATTTTGTCTGCACAATCCTGGAAGTCCGTCTCTGTCTGAGTGCACTGTCAACGTATGTATCCTCACGGCACCTGTTACATGCGAATGCCTGTCTTGTTATTTCATTGGTTTTTCTAGACTCGTAGGAGGTGTCCTTCTTTATTGCAAATCCAACCCTTCTTGCGTACACTGCAAAGAAGAAGAATGCATCCTCTTTTGAATCGAATTCCATCCCAACCGTGGGAGTAGATGCCTCTGATATCTCTTGCATTGTTGGATACTTCTTGTTTGCAAACATTCTGTCCATTTCAAGCTCTTCAGCAGTCGGTTTCTCTGGATTCAGCACTGACTCAAGAATTTCTTCATATTTATCATCTTCTTTGTTCCCATGCTCATTAGCATTTGAATAATCAGCATTGTCAGCTGGGCAGGCATTCTCACCAGCAAATGATGCACCATCTGCATGCATTTCTGGGATGTTGCTATCAGCGTATCCTTCGTTGTCTTCGTCCTCGAATTTGAGCACCTGCTTTTTGACATAGATGCATCATGTTTTTTCGGTGGTATCAGCTATAGTTTTTTTGTTAATGTCTCCCAAAGAAACTTAATGTTTTTAATTTTTTTGTTGTAAATTATGTTACATGAAGCAATTTGACATGTTACCTCATTTAAATCGAAGTCCTTGCATTTTTTTTGCTCGCCCTTGTGATGTTTGATGACATATGTCCTTCCGCTTCGGAGTTTTGCTTGTGCATGTAAAAACTTTCTTCAACTGCTTGTAGCTCGCCAAGCTTTCGAGCTCAGCTTTCTCTTTCCTTCTCTGAAGAAATGCCTGTAATGTGTAACAAACACTTTTATTAGTTTTCTTTCTGTGAGGATATGAACAAATCCCATCTCCATAGTCTGCAGAGGTTCATTACCTGTGCAAATTTATCTACCATCCTCCGGCACTGTATCGGTGTCTTCCCTGTCATAGATCCAAATATACTTTCTGCAGCAGTTGTTCCATCCCCCTGTTGTGTTTTTCCTGACTCATTCGCTTTTGTTGTATCCATCTGCAACAGAAATTATTGTTAGATCAGAGTTATTTCTTCCTGTTTTTCATTTTTTCATATACACATGTTTTATGTATATGATTTTTAATCAATGTTTTTTTTTCATATCTGTCTTTTTCAGATAATGGAGGATTTAAATTTTTTGTGTGCAAGTCAATAGGAGTCTCTGGAGCTATGGACAAAGAATTATGGACAGATTATACACAGTGTCACCATTTTTTCTTTTTGTGTGCTTTGTAATTTTTAGTACACAGGAGGATTTTATCAGAGTTTTTTTTTCTGTCTCTTATTGTATTTTTCTTTTTTTGAGGTGTGCAAAGTGATCAATGTTCTGTAAGTTTCTTTTTTCTGTGATGTACATGGTATTTTTTTTCCCATGTAATATTCTACTATGCTGAACCTTTCCTATATTTTTCCTACCTTTTTTGTAAATGAATGTAATGAACAGATGATTTTCTAGTTTTTCCTATATGAAAATTGCATGTGCTAGTTTAATTAAGGACTAACCTTTCTTTTCATACCATATGCTGTTGGGTGAATCTCTTCTCTCAGATCAAGGACTCATCCCGTAAAGCAATTGGATGATCTTGTCTATAACCTGAGCACCCTAAATCTTTCTCTCTCTAGTTCTTTTTCTCTCCTGAATTTTGTATTTTCGACCGTGGGTGGGGGTGTGGGGGTAGAAGTTTTTTCGTGGCTGGGTTAAAGAGAAAGGAGGATTCCTTAGATTTCGTCCGTCTGGTCCATTTGCGCCATTGTTTTGATGTGCACAAGGCGGAAGCTTTTCTGTTTTTGGTTGAGGAGAGAGATGGTGGCGATGGTTGGTGGCGGAGGAGATGGATCTGTCCCCCGATCAGATCCTGGAGAAGAAGTATTTTGTATCTCCTTTTTTTTCTGTTTTTACTGATTAGGTTTTTGTGTTTTTATGTATGTGACCCTGTTTATTATCTTCCCCTTTTTTTTCATTTTTCTATCCTTTTGTGTGTGTACCTGTCCACCTGTCCCGTGGGTATTGTTTATACTTTTCTTTTTCGAGGGGTTTTATGTCAATAAGTACATCCTACCTAACCCGACGGTTTCGTCTTTGTCTGGAGTTGGAGCTGTCCCCTTTCCCTTCTCATTCTCTTTCCTCTCCCGACCATTCTCCATCAATCTCGTCTATTTCCTCCAAGAAGGCGCTAGGCGTGTACGGAGGAGAAATCATGGGCAGATCCATCTAGGTCGTGTGTTTTCAGATCTGTTTTTTTTTTCCTGCCCTATGTTTTCCTTTTTATTTTTCTTCATACCTATACGTTTCTTCCAGCTCGTACGATCGCTGTTTTTTCGTATCTCTTTTTTGTTTGGCTTTTTTTTCTCTTTCTTTTTGCAGATCTAATGATTTTTGTCCCGGTTATCTTATGATGATTCGTCTATACTCCCCTGTTCTTTTTTTCCTGGATGATTTTTTTCTTTTCCTGGATGATTTTTGTTTCGTTTTCTGTTCATATTGCTCTTCTTCTCTCAGCATTTCCTTTTTTATTCGAATGACTGAAATATCTATTTGTTGTTAATCAAGGTACATCAACTTCTTTGTTTTTTTGCAGGGTATGGATAATAATCTTTCAAACTAGCAATCCTTCTTCTTATATTTCTTCTTGCATCTGCAAGCCATGGATGGGAATGATGCATCAACGGTATAACATGATTTTGTTGTGTAGTCTATTTTTTCTTTTTGTGTTTATCTGTTTTGTGTATGTCCAAAATTATATATGTTTTTTTGCTTTTCTGGTTGATCATTTTATTAAATTTTTGTGTGCCTAGATCATACTCTCGGGTACTTGGTTTCGCGGTTCCTTATATTGGCAACTATCTCTACATTCATTTTTATCTTGGTGGTTTGGTACTAACTTGAAGACTACGATCCATGCATTACTTCAGGAGCTAGTTAGGCACTGTGCCAGTGAAAGGCGTGGAAGCCATGTCGTATTTTACATGGGCTGGTAGGAACTAAGAACTAGCTTTGGCACAAAACAAACTTAACAGTCGTTTAATTAGGGTGTCTTGCTACCTAGCAATCAAGTGTTTGCTTTTGTCTGTGGTATCAAGTGTATTTTTACTGGGTATATGCTTGTTCCTCTACATACTTGCTGATATTTGTTGTTAAGACTACATACTTGCTGTTCATCAACATGTACCCACTATTCTATTTTTTTTTAATCATGTAATTTGCAATTACCAGGGCTTTAGGACCAAGCTCTCGCTTCCTAAGTTTCTTCGAGTGACTACACGGTTGACAGCTACTCAGAAAAAGCTTGTTGCTGATATTGGTCTTGAGCAACTGCTCTATGTGACCTGTGATTACCTTCCTAGAAGTCTCATCGCTTACCTGGTAGCTAACTTCGATTCGCAGACTAGGTTGCTCTCTCTACCTAATGGTCCTCCTGTCAAATTCAGTGCCTATTGTATCAACAAAGTTCTCGGCACACCCATCGGAGGTTTGCTGATTGGTAGGAAAGTCGATCCTCATTTAAGGGCAGCTATTTGTGATTTGACCAACTGCAAAGGACATTACCCTACCATTTCCGAGCTGGATAAAATTTTGACAAGGGAATTGGATGGAGACACTTTCAAAATTGTTTTCACCTTGTATGCCATGACCGCTTTTCTCTGTCCTTCTAGCCATGACGCTGTGAGTCCAGATTACTTACACATTGTGGAGAATCCTTCTGTGATATCTTCGTTCGACTTCTCAAGTGCTGTACTCCAAAAGCTTGTTTCTTCCATCGAAGCTTATAATGGAGGTACAACTTCGGTCTTAGGAGGGAACCTGTTTTGCTTAATGGTACGTAATGTTCATACCAGGGTAGAATTCTCCAAAAGGGGGAAAAAGTCTGTATTTTAACATCTTTTTCTGCTTTTTTGTGTTGTCATAGGCTGTGTACTTTGAGTTTCTTGACACTGATGTGATTCCGCCACACTTGAAGTGCAATGTTCCTCGAATATCAATATGGTCTTCTTCTTTGGTTTCGGAAATCGAGATGCTAGATTGTGTTTGCAAAGACAAAGCAATATTCGGTAGCTTGCCTGTATGTTTTCCTTTTCCCAGACTTAGTTTATTTCATACAAATTTCATTTTTCTCACACAATCATCCTTGAACCAATTTTTTTTTCTTCTCTTATTCATTCAGACGAAAGATGTTGCAAGGACCCCTTTTGGAAATTTAATTAATGAAGGTCAAACCATTGAGAGTAATTCATATGAAGACCTTCTACAATTTGTCTTGTCAACAACACCTTTGGAGTCGCAAGAAGAGGTATGTATGGCTTTTTAAGATAATTATAATTCTGTGATAGCACCAACTGCTTTTTTGAAGAATTCTACCCTGGTGGAGGGGGATTTTTTTTGGGTAGGATGCTGTTTTTGTTGGAGGCTGTTGACATGTTCACGGTTTTTTACAGTTTTGGTACGCGACTGGGTTGATACATTCACGGTTTTACATTTGATTAATAACTTTTCGTGGGATTGATACATAACTGGTCAGGGGGTTGATAAATACACTTTTTTGATAGGCAGGCGACAGGGTTTGGTAAATTTACGTTATTTACTCTTTGATAAAATAACTTATATGGCGTTTGATACATAACTGGGGGCAGATGGTTGTTAAATACAGTTATTTTTGACATGTAGGCTACTGGGTTGATAAGTCCACACTTTTACATTTTGATAAATAACTGATCGTGGGGTTGATACATACCTGCTCAAGTGGGTTGATAAATACACTTCATTTTTGCCAGGGGTAGGGTACTGGGTTGATAAATTCACCTACCTACATTTGATAAATAACTAATTGGTGGGTTGATACATAACTGGTCAAGGGGTTGATAAATACAGTTTTTCTAAGTTTGTTGTTCAATACTTCTTTTTTTTACTAGTTGCATATTTTTTTATTGAATGTGTTTTTTTATTTTGTTTTTGTTCACAAAGGTTAAGGCACAAGTCCCTTTGTTAATAAGCAAAATGCAGAAAGACATAATGGACTCCATACAACCAGTAATTGTCAAGAATGTCATGAGTTTTCTTAGGATGACTTCAGTTAGTTCATCCATGTTGAATACTGATGAGAAGCGTAAATGTCAGAGTGTACCTGTGTTATTCAAAGTACCTTCACATGGTTCTACTGTTTGCCAAAGTCCATTAGTTCAGCCGAACACTATGTGTATTCCTGGGCATGCAGCAGCATTAAAATTTTCTGATCCTCTGGACTATGTCCGATGTGGACTCGAAGTAGAACATGTCCGCAATGATGGGTGCTTGTTACCGGTTCCGGCGATGATATCCTTGAGAGATCGACTAAAGAAGGCATGAAGGATGGTCAGGTTCCTGATATCGGCTCCATTATTTCTGCCATGGAATCTCTTCAATACCCAAGCAGTCTAGGTGAACTCAGCTGTAACTTTGAGTTGTTGGAACAGATGAACCCTGCCAAGCCTGACCTCACTCACTTGTTTGACTCTGTATCATCAGGAGTTGACGCCCTTCAGTATGTTAAAGATCAAGCTGCAGAAGAGAGGAAACTTATGGATGCAAGGGAAATGCAGTCACAGCTGTTGTTTGAAAAAGTTCAATTCTCTGTCGATTTGGACAGTGTCAACAGTTTCAGGAGACCCAATGGCGCAGGTTACCCTTGCAATGAAATATTATCCTCCAACAAAAGAAATGCAATGATTTCAAGCAATGAATTTGGTTCTGAATCTGCTTGCTTGATAAAGAGGCCAAGGATGTTTGGAATTAAAGAAGAAGCTGCAGTTCAGAGCATTGATCCTGGTGGTATAGATAATACAAAGGAAACTCGTTTTAATGATGGAGAAACATCTTTTATATCTCCCAGCAACTGTACCACATCGCACAGACATGTTCAAGCTCCCGAGACCTCGTATTCATGGGATGAAACTGAGTTTGACAGGGAGTTATTAAGAACAACACTTCAAGCAGAGGCTGAGCACGAATCGAAGCTACGTTCGACGCAGTTTCCAAGTTACGAAAATCAAGCATTCAATGTTACAGAGATCAGCCCAAACAAGGTCATATCAGAGTTCAATTCTACACTGGTTGAACAAGATGTTTTCAAGGACATTGTGCACAGAGTCCCCAAAACTGCAAAAGCAAAGACGTAAGTTGATCTCCCATTGATCATTTTTTTTATCGGCAGTACTTGTTTTTTATGCTGTCCATCCTTTTTTTATGTGTTTGTGTTCACTGTCTTTTTATTCTGTTTTTTGTGTTTCGTTGTTTCTTTTTTGGCAGTGTCAATATTGTGCGAATGGGTAGTACTTGGGCCGAGCACCGTGTTTTTGCTCTCAGTATGCAAGTGTATGGTAATGTGAACAAATACGTTATCAACATGTTGGGGAAAGCTGTCATTGTTGAGGATACTGAGAAGCGTTCACTGAAACTTTTACCTGAAGACCATTGGAAACGATATTTCATCCCTTTTGATGAATCTGTAAGCTTCTTTTCTTTTTCATCTCTCTCTCTCTCTCTCTCTCTCTCTCTCTCTCTATATATATATATATATATATATATATGCTTCTGATACATATAGGTTGGACTTGTTTTTGATAAACTTGTATTGATGTTTTCGTTATCAATATGTAGGCTCTGTTTGCAAAACCTTATGAGAACCCTGGAACCCTGTCTAGACTCATATCACATGAAATGATTGGTTTTAAGCTCGATTCAATGGATCTGGTATGTTTTTTATAAACTTTTTATATATGTTTTGAAATAATGGCTTTTATAACCCTCTTTTTATTTTGCCTTATTCTTTTTTCAGCAGCTTTTTGAAACTTTTTATCTATCAGATGTTGTATTTTATCTTCTCACACTTATTTTATTGTCCTTTCCTTGTTATGCCTTTTTTTTATCGTAGGTGCATGTTCCATTGATGACATCTGGGTTCTACTACCTTCTTCTTATCAACTTTAGGTTAAAGTTGTTTGAAGTGTTATACCCTAACACAAAATTCAATCTTGTGTCTGAGCACGTCGAGGTTGCAATTAAGAATTTTAAAATGGGATTCAATTTATCGTACAAGCACTCATTGATCAAAGTTGATGGCATGCAAACAATTTACAAGAGTGTATGTTCTTCTGACAAAGAGTATGTCACAACTTTCCTATATCTGTTTTCACATGTTCTATATGTTTTTTATGGATATTTTTTTTGTGCTGTTTGTTTTTTTTCTGTTATGTATACAAGCAATCATGAACCTTTGCAGTTTTTTGTTTGTTTTATAAAGTTATCAGGGGTATTGTTATGTAGTTACCATTGGTTTTTATAGTATGTTACCAGGTCATTCATTATATAGTTACCAATGGGTGGGGGAGGGGTGGTGGTGCAAGTTATGATTCTGTATAGCTTTTCCCTTTTTTATAGGTTTTTTGTTTTTTTCAGTGTTCTCAAATTATGTTGTTTTTAAGAAGGTGTCAGGCCATTTTTTGATTGTGTCGTTACAAGGGCTTTTGTTTCCTTGTCTTTTATGTATCCTAATGCCATACAAGTTCTACTGTAACTTTTTATCCTTTCTCTTTTTATGTATTTTTTCAGTTGTGACAGTGGTGTGTTCATCATGGAATTAATAAGAAATCAGAAGGGAGGAAACAAACTCTGCTTTGAACCAGTATGTTTTCCTCTTTTTTTTGTTAATTACTTATGATATGTGTTTTTTTCATTCCCTTTTTCATTTCTTTTTTGTTACCGATGAATGCAATATATTTTTGTTAAAATGTTTATTTAATATATGTATTCTTTATTGTCTTTTTTAGAACCATGCAAAACCATTGCGCGAAAGTCTTACTTACTATATGGTTGCTCATCCTTTCAATGAGAAGATGCCACTGGAAACAAAAGAAATCCTTAGAAAGCATGTACGTTTTTTCACATTTTTTGATTTTATCTTTTTTCCTGAATTTTTTAATCTTTTTTATTGATCAATCTATTGATCAGTATTTATTTTTCTTTTTTTTTGCCATGCATTTCATGATACAGGGAATCCCATTTGACCACCAGGTTTGTATTTCTTAAATCTAGTTTTTAAATGGCTTCTTTTCCCATGTCATTTTGTTTTTGTGGTTTGTTTTTTGCACACAATTGACTGTACTTTTTTTTTCAGACACCAGGTTACTATCCCTGGATGCATGAGCAAAACAAGCTTGTTAATGGTGAATATCACATAGTCCTTTTTGTCATATCTTCTTTTTTTCTTATCTGTTTTGTTCATATTTTTGCAATTAAATTTTTTTTCATTTTTTTCTCATGATATGAGTTGGCTGTCTTTTTTTTTGAATGCAGATGATACTGACTCCATTGAAGAAATGCTTATTTTCTGATCCTTTTCCATGTTATGAGTGTCTGATTGCTGTGAAGAAGAGATGAGATGAGACCGATAAGATGTAGTGTAGACAAAATTTTTTTTTATCAATCATTTTATGTTTCTTCTTCTTTTTTAAATTAATTGACTAGTTATTCTTCTAGTTTTTGTGGAAGTGTAATGACTTTTAAATGTCGACATATCCATCCGGGGGTTGGAATGTGAGTGAGAACCTTTTGTGTTTGTCCAATAATAATCGCAACTTATTCCTATTATTTCATTTTTTTTTGGGGGGTTCGCACTGTGCTTGGCCCATCGTGGCCCAGTAATTAAACTCCTTTTTTATCTAGTCTTTTTTTGTTACTGGGCCTTCTCTTCAGGTCCAGTCCAGTAAACAACTTCTATAAGTATTCCTGGTCTGGAACCGACGGAGCCCCCACATCTACAGTTTCCGCATTTACAGTTCTTCTCGCCCGAGAAGTGGGAGGGGCGGTTCAGAGCAAGCGGATAGAACGGTGGTGTAAGTTCAATCTCAAATCTTCCGCCGTCATCTCTCTTTTCGATCTATATTTCTTCTCACTTTTCTTTTTTCGCATTACTGTCTAGTTGCTTTGTAGCATTTTTCTCAAGTTTTCTATGGTGTTTTTCTTGCTGGAAAAACCAATCTATGTCTCTTTTTGGTGTTCTTTTTTGTGGAATATGAGTTCTCTCTTGTAGCTTTTTTTTGTTGTCTTTCGTCCGGATCTCATCCTAATGGTCTTTTTCCTTCTAATATATTCTACCTTTTAATCGACTATCTGATGTCTCTTAGTTTTTTTTATTTTCGCAGGTGAACAGTAAGTGCGAACAAAAGGGGGGTTTTCTTTTCTGGAGGTTGTTGCTGTTCAACTTTTTTGGTGGAGATCTGCTTTTTGTTCCTCGGTGGTGAGCACTTT
>NW_025900902.1:0-21639 GCF_022539505.1 Lolium rigidum | reverse complement strand
GCCGCCGGAACGGCCGAAATCCTTTCTTAAGAGGTAGCCGATGCTCAATGATGCTCCTGTCTAGCCCGGGCATCTCCGTATAATCCCGTGCAAAACAATCTGGGTATTCTTTCAACAAAGCTATCATCAGACCCCTCAGATGCGGATCTAACTTTTTGCTGATAAATGTTGGTCGTGGCTTATCCCCAGGACCAATGTCAATCTCTTCTAGCTCATCATCTGACGTAAACCCATACTCTAGCTTTCCGTCGCCTGTTAGATCGACGCTGAACACAGGCAGAACGTATGGCGAGGATAATTTTGGCCGATTGCTGGAATCGGCCTCCATGTTGATTGAATTGCTCAATGAAGGTTTACAACTTGTATGTGCTCCCTTACAGGAGGGAGTCTTCCTACCACGAGTACGTGACACGCTTGAGGTGAAATCCTTGCTTTTTATTTTTTGGGGCCGATCGCAGGGATCGGCCTTGCCACGTTTGTCGATGGATATTGCTCTTGCTACTCTATCAGGCCGGTGGATAAGACCAGTCTCACCCCGTTTTTTGTCACCTCGATGCGATCACAGCCGTCCAAACTGATTCCAGAGAGCGGCTCTTGGTCTTCCGAGTCTGATGTCTACGGGAGCTTCTATTCTTGTAGACAGTGTTGGGCCTCCAAGAGCAGAGGTTTGTAGAACGGCAGCAAGTTTCCCTTAAGTGGATCACCCAAGGTTTATCGATCTCGTGGAGGAAGAGGTCAAAGATATCCCTCTCATGCAACCCCGCAACCACAAAGCAAGAAGTCTCTTGTGTCCCCAACACACCTAATAGGTGCACTAGTTCGGCGAAGAGATAGTGAAATACAGGTGGTATGAATAAGTAGTAGCAACGGCACCGTAAAAGTGCTTTGCCCAGGACAAGTAAACAAGCAGTAGTAACGCAGCAGTAGTAACGCAAAGAAACAAGAAACAAGCAGCGATAGCAGTATTTAGGAACAAGGCCTAGGGATTAGACTTTCACTAGTGGACACTCTCAACATTGATCACATAACGTAATAGATAAATGCATACTCTACACTCTTGTTGGATGATGAACACATTGCGTAGGATTACACGAACCCTCAATGCCGGAGTTAACAAGCTCCACAATAATGCTCATATTTTAGTAACCTTTAGTGTAAGATAGATCAAAAGACTAAACCAAGTACTAGCATAGCATGCACACTCGTCACCTTCATGCATATGTAGGAGGAATAGATCACATCAATATTATCATAGCAATAGTTAACTTCGCAATCTACAAGAGATCATGATCATAGCATAAACCAAGTACTAACACGGTGCACACATCTGTCACCTTTGCACACGTGCAGGAGGAATAAAACTACTTTAATAACATTGCTAGAGTAGCACATAGATAAATTGTGATACAAACACATTGCAATCATAAAGAGATATAAATAAGCACCTCACTATGCCATTCAACAGTGAATAAGTATTCTCGTGAAATATAGCCTAAGAGACCCACACGGTGCACACACCGTCACCTTTACACACGTGGGACAAGGAGTCTCCGGAGATCACATAAGTAAAACTCACTTGACTAGCATAATGACATCTAGATTACAAGCATCATCATATGAATCTCAATCATGTAAAGCAGCTCATGAGATTATTGTATTGAAGTACATAGGAGAGAGATGAACCACATAGCTACCGGTACAGCCCCGAGCCTCGATGGAGAACTACTCCCTCCTCATGGGAGCAGCAGCGGTGATGAAGATGGCGGTGGAGATGGCAGCGGTGTCGATGGAGAAGCCTTCCGGGGCACTTCCCCGCTCCGGCGAGGTGCCGGAACAGAGACTCTCGTCCCCTGCATCTTGGCTTCGCGATGGCGGCGGCTCTGGAAGGTTTTCCGTATCGTGGTTTTTCGCCTCAGGGTTTTCGCGACGGAGGCTTTATATAGGCGAAGAGGCGGCGCATGAGGGTCGAAGGGGTGGCCACACCATAGGCTGGCGCGGCCAGGGCCCAGGCCGCGCCGTCCTATGGTCCGGGGGCCCGATGGCCCCCTCCGGTGCTTCCCGGTGTTCCGGATGCTTCCGGTGAAAATAGGAACCCGGGTCTTGATTTCGTCCGATTCCGAGAATATTTCGTTACTAGGATTTCTGAAACCAAAAACAGCAGAAAACAGGAACCGGCACTTCGGCATCTTGTTAATAGGTTAGTTCCAGTAAAATGCACGAATATGACATAAAGTGTGCATAAAACATGTAGGTATCATCAATAATATGGCATAGAACATAAGAAATTATCGATACGTCTGAGACGTATCAAGCATCCCCAAGCTTAGTTCTCGCTCGTCCCGAGCAGGTAAAACGATAACAAAGATAATTTCTGAAGTGACATGCCATCATAACCTTGATCATACTATTTGTAAACATATGTAATGAATGCAACGATCAAAACAATGGTAATGACATGAGTAAACAAGTGAATCATAAAGCAAAGACTTTTCATGAATAGTACTTCAAGACAAGCATTAATAAGTCTTGCATAAGAGTTAACTCATAAAGCAATAAATCAAAGTAAAGGCATTGAAGCAACACAAAGGAAGATTAAGTTTCAGCGGTTGCTTTCAACTTGTAACAAGTATATCTCATGGATAATTGTCAACATAGAGTAATATAACAAGTACAATATGCAAGTATGTAGGAATCAATGCACCGTTCACACAAGTGTTTGCTTCTTGAGGTGGAGAGAAATAGGTGAACTGACTCAACATAAAAGTAAAAAAGAATGGTCCTTCAAAGAGGAAAGCATCGATTGCTATATTTGTGCTAGAGCTTTGGTTTGTAAAACATAAAGAAAGCATAAAAGTAAAATTTTGAGAGGTGTTTGTTGTTGTCAACGAATGGTAGTGGGCACTCTAACTACCTCATCAACCAGACTTTCAAGAGCGGCTCCCATGAAGGACGTTATCTCTACCAGCAGAAGGTAGATCATCCCTCTTCTCTTTTGTTTACACATGTACTTTAGTTTAGTTTTTCTTTATTTATGGATGACACTCCTCCCAACCTTTTGCTTACACAAGACATGGCTAACCGAATCCTCTGGTGCCTTCCAACAATCACATACCATGAAGGAGTGTCTATTTGCAAAATTAAGTTGCTTACCGATGAATCGCAGCAAAACATGTGAAGAGAATCATTAATGCAAGTTAATTAATCGGGGCTGGGAACCCCATTGCCAGCTCTTTTTGCAAAATTATTGGATAAGCGGATGAAGCCACTAGTCCATTGTGAAAGTCTGTCAGAAGTAAATGACAAGATCGAAAGACAAAACACCACATACTACCTCATGAGCTATAAAACATTGACACAAATAAGAGGTGATAAATTTTGAATTATTTAAAGGTAGCACTCAAGCAATTTACTTTGGAATGGCGGAGAAATACCATGTAGTAGGTAGGTATGGTGGACACAAATGGCATAGTGGTTGGCTCAAGTATTTGGGATGCATGAGAAGTATTCCCTCTCGATACAAGGTTTAGGCTAGCAAGGTTATTTGAAACAAACACAAGGATGAACTGGTACAGCAAAACTCACATAAAAGACATATTGTAAACATTATAAGACTCCATACCGTCTTCCTTGTTGTTCAAAACTCAATACTAGATGTTATCTAGACTCTAGAGAAACCAAATATGCAAACCAAATTAGCAAGCTCTAAGTATTTCTTCATTAATGGGTGCAAAGTATATGATGCAAGAGCTTAAACATGAGCACAACAATTGCCAAGTATCAAATTATTCAAGACATTCTACCAATTACTACATGTAGCATTTTCCGTTTCCAACCATATAAAAATGAACGAAGCAGTTTTAACCTTCGCCATGAACACTAAAAGATAAAGCGAAGAACACATGTGTTCATATGAACCAGCGGAGCGTGTCTCTCTCCCACACAAGCATTTATTCAAACAAAAACAAAAATAAAAGCACACAGACGCTCCAAGTAAAGTACATAAGATGTGGCCGAATAAAAATATAGTTTCAAGAGAAGGAACCTGATAATTTGTCGATGAAGAAGGGGATGCCTTGGGCATCCCCAAGCTTAGACGCTTGAGTCTTCTTAGAATATGCAGGGGTGAACCATCGGGGCATCCCCAATCTTAGAGCTCTCACTCTCCTTGATCATAGTATATCATCCTCCTCTCTTGACCCTTGAAAACTTCCTCCACACCAAACTCGAAACAAACTCATTAGAGGGTTAGTGCATAATCAAAAACTCACATGTTCAGAGGTGACACAATCATTCTTAACACTTCTGGACATTGCTCAAAGCTACTGGAAGGTAATGGAACAAAGAAATCCACCCAACACAGCGAAAGAAGCAATGCGAAATAAAAGGCAGAATCTGTCAAAACAGAACAGTCCGTAAAGACGAATTTTAAAAGGGCACCAGACTTGCTCAAATGAAAATGCCCAAATTGAATGAAAGTTGCGTACATATGTGAGGATCACTCACGTAAATTGGCATAATTTTCTGAGTTACCTACAGAGAATTAGACCCAGATTCGTGACAGCAAAGAAATCTGGAACTGCGCAGTAATCCAAATCTAGTACTTACTTTACTATCAAAGACTTTACTTGGCACAACAAAACACAAAACTAAGATAAGGAGAGGTTGCTACAGTAGTAAACAACTTCCAAGACACAAATATAAAATAAAGTACTGTAGCAAAATATCACATGGGTTATCTCCCAAGAAGTTCTTTCTTTTTAGCCATTAAGATGGGCTCAAGCAGCTTTAATGATGCACTCGCAAGAAATAGTATTTGAAGCAAAAGAGAGCATCAAGAGGCAAATTCAAAACACATTTAAGTCTAACATGCTTCCTATGCATAGGAATCTTGTAAATAAACAATTCATGAAGAGCAAAGTAACAAGCATAGGAAGATAAAACGAGTGTAGCTTCAAAAATTTCAGCACATAGAGAGGCATTTTAGTAACATGAAAATTTCTACAACCATATTTTCCTCTCTCATAATAACTTTCAGTAGCAACATGAGCAAACTCAACAATATAACTATCACATAAAGCATTCTTATCATGAGTCTCATGCATAAAATTATTACTCTCCACATAAGCATAATCAATTTTATTAGTTGTAGTGGGAGCAAATTCAACAAAGTAGCTATCATTATTATTCTCATCAAGTGTAGGAGGCATAGTATAATCATTATAAAATTTACTCTCCATAGTAGGTTGTACCAAAAGACCACTATCATTATAATCATCATATATGGGAGGCAAAGTATCATCAAAGAAAATTTTCTCCTCAATGCTTGGGGGACTAAAAAGATCATGAAAACAAGCTTCCCCAAGCTTAGAACTTTCTATATCATTATCAACAATGGTGTTCAAAGCGTTCATACTAATATTACTACCAAGCATGCAAATAAGATTCCATAGGTTTTTTAATTTTCGCATCAAACAATCCATGTTTTAAATCAGGAAATAGAATAAGAAGCTCATTGTTGTCCATTATGCCAAACTAGTGTAAACAAGAAACAAAAAGATGCAATTGCAGGATCTAAAGGAAATAGCTTCGAGCACAAACACAATGGCGCCGAAAAGTACCGTTACCCGGAACCGAAGTATGAGTGCCTTTTTACCTTTCCTCCTCGCAACGGCGCCGTAAAAGTGCTTGATGTCTACGGGAGCTTCTATTCTTGTAGACAAGTGTTGGGCCTCCAAGAGCAGAGGTTTGTAGAACAGCAAGCAAGTTTCCTTAAGTGGATCACCCAAGGTTTATCGATCTCGTGGAGGAAGAGGTCAAAGATATCCCTCTCATGCAACCCCGCAACCACAAAGCAAGAAGTCTCTTATGTCCCCAACACACCTAATAGGTGCACTAGTTCGGCGAAGAGATAGTGAAATACAGGTGGTATGAATAAGTAGTAGCAACGGCACCGTAAAAGTGCTTTGCCCAGGACAAGAAACAAGCAGTAGTAACGCAAAGCAAGTAGTAACGCAAAGAAACAAGAAACAAGCAAACGATAGCAGTATTTAGGAACAAGGCCTAGGGATTAGACTTTCACTAGTGGACACTCTCAACATTGATCACATAACAGTAATAGATAAATGCATACTCTACACTCTTGTTGGATGATGAACACATTGCGTAGGATTACACGAACCCTCAATGCCGTGAGTTAACAAGATCCACAATAATGCTCATATTTTAGTAACCTTTAGTGTAAGATAGATCAAAAGACTAAACCAAGTACTAGCATAGCATGCACACCGTCACCTTCATGCATATGTAGGAGGAATAGATCACATCAATATTATCATAGCAATAGTTAACTTCGCAATCTACAAGAGATCATGATCATAGCATAAACCAAGTACTAACACGGTGCACACATCGTCACCTTTGCACACGTGCAGGAGGAATAAAAATACTTTAATAACATTGCTAGAGTAGCACATAGATAAATTGTGATACAAACACATTGCAATCATAAAGAGATATAAATAAGCACCTCACTATGCCATTCAACAGATGAATAAGTATTCTCGTGAAATATAGCCTAAGAGACCCACACGGTGCACACACCGTCACCTTTACACACGTGGGACAAGGAGTCTCCTGGAGATCACATAAGTAAAACTCACTTGACTAGCATAATGACATCTAGATTACAAGCATCATCATATGAATCTCAATCATGTAAAGCAGCTCATGAGATTATTGTATTGAAGTACATAGGAGAGAGATGAACCACATAGCTACCGGTACAGCCCCGAGCCTCGATGGAGAACTACTCCCTCCTCATGGGAGCAGCAGCGGTGATGAAGATGGCGGTGGAGATGGCAGCGGTGTCGATGGAGAAGCCTTCCGGGGCACTTCCCCGCTCCGGCAGGTGCCGGAACGAGACTCCCGTCCCCGCATCTTGGCTTCGCGATGGCGGCGGCTCTGGAAGGTTTTCCGTTTCGTGGTTTTTCGCCTCAGGGTTTTCGCGACGGAGGCTTTATATAGGCGAAGAGGCGGCGCATGAGGGTCGAAGGGGTGGCCACACCATAGGCTGGCGCGGCCAGGGCCCAGGCCGCGCCGGCCTATGGTCTGGGGGCCCAGTGCCCCCCCTCGGTGCTTCCCGGTGTTCCGGATGCTTCCGGTGAAAATAGGAACCCGGGTCTTGATTTCGTCCGATTCCGAGAATATTTCGTTACTAGGATTTCGAAACCAAAAACAGCAGAAAACAAAGAATCGGCACTTCGGCATCTTGTTAATAGGTTAGTTCCAGAAAATGCACGAATATGACATAAAGTGTGCATAAAACATGTAGGTATCATCAATAATATGGCATAGAACATAAGAAATTATCGATACGTCGGAGACGTATCAGAGTCCCAAATGTTCATGCCGGCTATTGAGACATCGATTGAGTCGTCTGCATGCACGACTTCCACGTCATCTCCATCCCATTGTATCAGGCATTGGTGCATTGTAGATGGAATGCAGCAGTTGGCGTGAATCCAATCCCTCCCTAGCAGGACAGCGTAGGTGCTCTTGCTGTCGACGATGAAGAACGTTGTTGGGATGGTTTTTCTACCTACGATTAGATCCACGTTCAGAACGCCTTGCGTCCCTGATGCTTGGCCGTTGAAGTCGTTCGCGGTGACGTTGGTCTTGATCAGATCCGCACCGGAGCGTCCCGCACGCCGTAGCATGGAATATGGCATTATATTGATCGCCGCTCTCGTGTCAACCAACATCTTGCCGACAAGCTGCCCATTGATATAACCTTTTAGGTACAGGGCCTTCATATGTTTGTAGCCCTTCTCCCGTGGCTTTTCAAATATAACCGGCCGTGGACCGCAACCAAACCGTGCTATCGGCACTTCTTCGGCTTCCGGAGCACGAAACTCCGACGGAAGTATGAATACCATGTTTGTGCCACCGATGTACTCCCATCGGCTTTTACTTGCTTGGGGCGCCACACTTTCTTTGGTGGACGACTCTCCTCGTACAAAGTTCTGCTGAATTTTCACGGCCGGATCGGGCCGCGCTTTCCTCAACGTGTGCAAATATTGCGCTTCGGCTTGCTCCAAGCTACGTAGCCGCCGAACCCTATGCTTTTGGGAGTGGCCGAGTCCATCGTGGCACCACCTTGGCCGGTGGTACCTATCCTCTTCTTCATCTTCTCGACTCCTCAAAGTCTTCATCTTGAGATGACTCAGCTCGTTTGTTCTGTGGTGGGAGAGGCCCTAGACGCTTGAAAACTGAAACTTCCCCTGCATCCTTCTTCTGGCGTCTACACTCCGGGCAGTTGTCGACTGTAGGCAATTCCTGAATCCCAGCAATGTTTAAAGAAGGGACAGTCCCAGTGTCTATCCATGTCTTCCTGCTCCCTTGACCTCCCCTTAGCACGGTGTTCAGGTCCTTCGTCGTCTCTGTCATACCGACGACGTCTTCCATTGTCTACGTCAGACCGATGATATTTCTCGTCATCTCTGTCGTACTGCCGACGTCGGTCATACTGATACTCATATTTGTTAAGGAGGTGCGTGGAGAGTGGTCTTTGATATCGCACGCTTCTCACTTGTTCCTCGGTGAGGTACCGTCTGTCATCATATCGGGGCCGGTCGCGTGGATCGGCCTCCTTCTTTTCCTTGTCGCGGGAGTGACTGCTTTCCTCTTTTTCCTTGCCATGGTGGTGCACAGGCCCTGCCATGTTAACATCGAACGAGAAATCTAGTCGATGCCTCACGGAGTGATTGGGTTCCACCATGTTGACGCCAGGAAAAGGGTGTGTGTCCACTTTCATGGCAAACTGCGCAAAGATCAATCGGCCTTGTTCTATCGCCGTTTGGATCTGCTGACGAAACCCCTTGCAGTCATTGGTGGTATTGGTGAACGAGTGATGCCATTTGCAGTACGGCCTCCTGTTCATTTCTTGTGCCGTAGGGATTTTATGGCCTTCGGGTAACTTCAGCCGTTTTTCCTTAAGCAGTAAATCAAAAATCTGCTCGGCTTTGCTCACATCGAAGTCAAACCCTTTTGCAGGCCCTTGTGGTTTCACCCATTTGCAGGACACGGGAGCTGCCCCCCGAGCCCATTCAGCCACGGCTACTTCCGTGTCTCCCGCGTAATCTTCAGCCTTCCTCCGTCTCGACTAGGCCTACCGCACGCTTGAACTTGTCTTGGTACAATTCAGGGTGCCGTCGTTCATACGATGTGAGCTTCGGACCATGTGCGACGTTGAACTCGTATTCTCCTTGGAATGCCGTATCCTTGATCGGCGTTGCGAGGCCCAATGTTGCCGGCTCGATCGCTTCTTTCGTATAAACGAACCGAATAACATCGGTTCCTGACAGCCCTGAAACATTGAATGTATTCAGACACTGTTTCTCCCCGCTTCTGCCGCACCTGTGTTAGATCGGCAATGCCAGCCTCGGTAGCTTCTAAGTGATATTGCACGTGAAACTGCTCCTCAAGTTGCTTCCACGTCCGGACTGAGTTTGGTGGCAACGAGGTGTACCATCCAAAGGCTGATCCCGTGAGAGATTGTGCGAAAACCTCACACGTAACGGGTCCGACGCTGAAATCATGCTCAGCCTGTGCCAAATATCGGCTCACGTGCTCTATTGAGCTAGACCCTTCTGCTCCATTGAATTTTGAGAATTCAGGGAGCCGATATTTGGGTGGCAGCGGGATCAAGTCATACTCGTCGGGGTACGGCTTGGAATAGCCGATTGTTTTCCTCTTCGGCAAGATGCCGAACTGGTCTCTCAAGATGGTGCTGATTTGTTCCATGGTATTAGCTGTAGGGACCGAGCTCTCATGACTCGTTCCGGTGGCATATTTAGCTAGCCATGCTTGTTTATCTGCGTCTGCTCCAGAAACCCCTGCTTGTGCAATCTGGTTCGTGCGCGCCAAGGCAGTGCAGTCCGGCACGTATGTGCACACGTATCCATGTGGGATCTCTTTAGGCGGCTCGTACAGGAATTGGCAATCGCTAGGATCACCTCCCACCTTGTAGACGACGTGCACCGGCGAACCCGGTAGCTCTGGCGCTGCAAGCGCGAATGGTAGCAGCGGTCTGATCTGGAGCGGTATTTCTCCCTGGTGAGTCCCTAGGGTAGGTCCTGACGGAGAGTACTGATGCTTCATGATTTCCTGCACCACTCGGACCGCAACGCGCTCGAAAGCGTTCACCAAGCTCTCAGAATGGCGGTGTAGAGAATGAGCCACCATGTAATTAATCTCCCGGCGTAGAGCTCGGTGCATTCCTCCGAAGAGGTAGACAGGTCTACCTCATCAAGAGCGCTTCGGGGAGAACCCTTTCCACCTGATGCCATGTGAACGGGTCCTCATGAAGGAGCCGATGAGATCGGCTTCCAAGATGGCTTTCATCTCATGGTACTTCTTCTTGTGCTCCTCAGGCAGATCTGCGTACGTGAGTGGTTCGCCTACCACCTCATCCGCAGCTTTAGACATGGTTGCTGCAGATGTCGACGTGGTTGCTGTAGAGTGTCCCACCGGGCGTGCCAAAATGTGTTGCCTACCAAAAACCCACCGGCGAGCAGCGACGGGCAACACCGTAGAGCCGGGAGGCTCCCATGACTGCTGGTGGATCCTGGTCCCTCGGGCAACGGCCCGCAATGCTCCGGCACACGTCCTGGCGGTTGCGAGGGCGTGCCACCTGACCTATACCTGGTCAGGAAGGTGATGGATTGCTTCTACTAGTTTCCTGCATGGCAAACACGTAAACATTAAATACGAGCCCCGATCGGCTCTTAGGTTTCCCTGTGGATCGGCTCAAAGAGCCGATTGCCCCATGGTTTATGTTGGATTTACAATGACATGGGGATCATGCTTTATCGATATCAAGCTAAACTAATCTACGATAGTCTAGGGTTTTCACCGCATAACCGGAACATCCTATGCGTAGTTGAGCCTAGCAGATACGTAAGATAATGAAAAACCAACCCTAAAGAGGCCTAAAAACCAACACGAAGTTGGTCCCCGGAACAATCCCTCTAGGGCTTAATAAACCACACCTTACGCACTACCGGATCGTTCAACCCGTTTATAAGGCCTAACCATGCGGATATCAAACCAATCCTTGAAGAACAAGGAACGACTATAACGGATTAGATCTACTAAACAAAGAACAAGCAAGATGCTGCCCTTACACCAAAGATAGGTGTAAGGGCAGCTAGATATCGAGGGGCAGCGTAGCTAAGCCAGTATATCGTGAAAGCATCGACGTCAGCCCCAAAACACCTAAGATAAGGGTGTTGCTCGCCATCAAAAAGGCTTCAGCACGAGCAACACCAACAACGAATAAACTGATACTGCCTAGATCGCAAGATGCGATCTAGGCAGCATGTTGCTTACTCGGGAGAAACCCTCGAAACAAGGGGTGGCGATGCGCCTAGATTGATTTGTTGTGAACGTGATCGTCCTCCTTTCTCAATCACCCTAGATACATATTTATAGTCCGTAGACTTTCTAACTTGGGAATAAACCCAATTGTGTACGAGCTAAACTCTATCTCTCAATTCTAACCGACACGTAACCTACTATAATTTACGGATACACGGGCAATCTAGCCCAAACTTCTTATACAAGGCCGGTTCAGGAATATTTTCCGTGCATATTCTCTAAGCCCATTGAATCACGGCCCGTCTCCAGACTTGGTTAAAATCTGGTGATAACACAAGGTAGTAACTAAAGTAAAGTAAACTAAGAAACTGAAATAAACTAAGTACAAACGGTAAATGTTTGTTTGTTTTGGAGCTTTGGGTGCAAATAATAAATAAAAGTATTTTTGTATTTTCGGATTAAAATAGTGTTGCAAATAAAAAGTAAGATAAAAGTGATATAAAGGTGTTTCTTATGCTTAAAATTGGACCTGGTTTCATGGTTTCACTTGACTATTCTCTCTTTTAAGTTGTAGTGGACAATAACAATTCATCAGTGAGATATGAAGACAATAACTTTAACATGTATAAGATAAGCATTCATATGGGCATCACGTCCTAACATAGAGATGATGCAACATATCTTTCTTACACTCCACAAGATAGGAATAAACTTCAAACAATCATGTGTTAATAATTAATAGAGCATAGCTATAAGAACTTTGACATGATGTTTGAATATCAAATATGCTACATTGAACAAATAAGGTCATTACTTTTGTCACGTAATGATAATAGCGCATGCATTCACTTTATCCCTAGTGAGATAGCAAAATAAAAGGAAAAGCCATAATAGATCATGAATTTGTTGTCACTATTCAATCACTAAAACCATGATATTCCATCTAACACACACATCACCCCACACACGTTCTTGCATACAAGTTGGATCAGAATCAATACTTAAGAACCGGGTACATAATATGCATCTATCAATACATATTACACAAAGTATAGCAAAATCTCATAGTAGCATACCATAGAATAAAGATACACCACATAGGTATTACAAATATGACCATAATCATGTTGGGCAGCTCATATGGCACAAAGAACATTGAAGAACATAAGAGAAATAGATCAAGCTATTGCCACAAACTCGTAGTATAGAGGTGGAATACTCCCTCTTGATCATGGTAATGATGAGGAGGCCGTTGGAGAAGGTGGAGATCCCTCCAGCGGTGATCCAGGCGGGGTTTCCCCCTCCAATCTTCACTGACACAGCCTCTATTTTTGTGTTTCTGTCTTCCTGCGGAGCTCTCCTTCCGAGAACTCTTCGGGGTCATATATATAGTGGTTTTTAGGTAAAAATACATCGTTGGGCGAAAGAATCAAGCGATTTGGACGATCGACGGCCGAAAGAGGACAACTGGCACGCCCTACAAGTCTGGGCGCGCCACCTGGTCTCTTTTGGGCCTCAGGCCCCTCCAGGTGTGCTTCCAGGGCCCATGGTGCTTCACCCGATGGAAAAATGACGCTCCAAAAATCCTAGCTCAATTTGACTCCGTATAGGTCTCTGAAAGTGAAAAATACACAAAACATGAAATTCTTGTTCTTCAGAGTTATAAACCAAATAAAGGAGATCATTGGTAAATCCCCATAAATCAATCTAAAACATGGTATTATCATCATATATGTTTGCAAATATGTGGGAATTCATTCTAATAAAAGACAAAGTTCATGTATGCATTTTACATGCATCAAATGCTCACCCTATAACTTGGATGACAGCTGCAAACAAGACCACGCAGAAGGAAGCGAGTTTGAGGTCGACCACCACCGCAAGCCAATTCACATTGAGAAAAGCACCACCACCATCCACGAAGCATATCCATAACGACCAGCTAAAAGGGACCGAAGCTCCTAAAATTATGCATCCAGGGAGGGAATGGCACTAGGGCGTCACCACCACTGGCCCAGAAGGTTGGACTAAGGTTTCACCCATATCTACAAGGTAGTTATGGAAGAGCCCTTGGTGGCGCCTCCAAGGAGGGGAGCATCACTGAAAGCTTTCCCATAACTAGCACTAACGTCGCCAGTCTTGACATTAGCATAGGCGTCGGCCCCCTACCACCCGGAGTCCCATATGCCACAATACCCCACCTGCATTAGAAGCATCCACAACAACATGTGGATCGGTCCATCATTCTATCCAAGGTAGCTAAGGGTGAGGCCGTCAGAGCTAATGGAAATGTTGGCCCCGAAGCCAGAAGGTCCATGTAGAGGCATTGTCAAAGAGGATCAAGAAGACGGTGCCTAGATATTGGTGGGAGAATTCACGCTCCGGAACCACACCTACCTCCCAAGCAAGTCACCTCGCCGGCATCACGGCTTAGTAAAAATGTTGGTAGAAGTATGCGACTCATGGTCATATCCAACAAAGGCCTTCGGAAGCACCGGTTAACACTAGAATTCTAAGGAGTATGGAAAATAGAAGGAGGGGAAAATGACGACCGAAGTTGACATGGAAGATGTGATAAAAAGGAAGTTGAGGAATTGAAATGTCCCTAAAGATTTATCTCTCGATTGACAGGACCGCATGGAAATTAGCGATCCATGTGCGAGAGTCTTAATTTACGCGTTTTTTTACTCTCTCCTTATTTTTGTTTCTTTTGGTTTCGTTGGGTTTCATATCTAGCCTACCAAACTTGCTTGTGGCAAGGGACAAAGATTCCAGATTTTTCATCATGTGAAATCCAAATGCGAAAAGGGCGAGAGCTGGGAAGTGCTTTTGTACCTGCACTGGATCTCCCGATTCGTTTAGTTTTTTTTTTACTTTTTCTTTAACTGCAGTTTAAAATAACTAAATGAAACTTAATGAAATGTCGTGACACAAATCTAAAAGCACTAGATCAACGAGTCTCACAAGCTCCGCTCGACTCGCTAAAGCTTGGTCAATAATCGAGTTGGCTCGACTCGACCCGTTTATTAATCGAGTCCAAATTTGTAACTTGGCTTGACTCGCAAAGCTCGCGAGTAACTCACGAGTAGCTCGTTTAAAATTATAAAGTAGAATATGTAAAATGTGTATAATGCATTGTTCCTGGATATTTGTGCATGAATGATACACAAAAATCATTATGGTATTAGAACAATATAAACTACAGTCAATATATCATAAGCATAAGATCGCCATGTCGAGAAAGCACAAATATACTTGACTATTACACTATTTGTCCATTTTAGACTGGATTAATTTGTTTCGCTAGATTATATACAGCCTACTATTTATTTTTTTCGAGCTAAATGAGCTACTTGCGAGTCCGATGAACTCGGCTCGTTTAGCTTGAACTCGTTTAACGGCAAAATTTAAAACTCAGATCGGCTCGTTATACACCGAATTCGAGTAGAGGCGAGTCAATTCACGAGTTACTCATTTAGCTCGCAAATTTCGAGTTTTAATTTCAGGCGTACACGTAGAGACCTCCTGTGCACGGGAGAATTGCCTCGTCCGGAAAGGGGGTGATGTGATTTTTACCCACTCCGCCCGGCTGATCTCTAGTGTCTCCAGTCCACCCTGAGAACAACGCATCTTTTTTTTAGAAAGAGAACAACGCATCTTTGTAATTCCCAATTGTTATTTGCTTCATGCAATTTCTTTGCAGTACATAAAAATAAATATACAACTTGTTCGTTATACTACTATATTAAGACAGCCATGTCGGCCTTTGGCAGGAAATTAGGACGCTCTTGGCGATCAATCCATTGCAAGGATATAGTAGGAGGGGAAAATGGAGGAGGTGTCCACCAAAATTGCAGATGCAATCCTTTGTGTTATCATGGGTGAAGTAGCCAACCGATCCATCTTTTTCCTTGTCGGCAAATGGTCAAACAAGCAGATGTCGCCAACCGAGGAGGAGAGGCTGGCCAACTTGCGACGGCTGCAGCTTGCTGTAATATAATGTTTACCATTTATTAAGCAAAACTTGTGATATCCTAAAAAAAAGAATTGATTAGTTTGTTAGGGATGCATCATGCATGGTCAATTTTATTCTTGAACCCTGTGGTCTAGTTATCGCCACGGAAAGGATAAGATTCATTTTCTCCATTTCAAAGGAAAAACTAAGCAAATTTGTTATCCCCCGACAACCGTTGACTTTGATTATTTCTTCCCTATATATATTATAGTGTGTTCCAATCATCAATGTTCACTGGCAATAGATAAGACTGATGTCATTTGAGAGAAGAAAAAAAAGGAGTGCACATATTTGTTAACAATCGAGGGTGATAGCGCATGCACCTAAAAAATTGTTAAACCAAATTTGGTTGAACTACAGTTGAATGCAAGTACCTAAACTTGAAACTGTCAAGTACTTTTTGAAGTTTGTGAAACTCAAGTATCATCCACGATCCAACGTAAATAAAAAATCAAAACTGATATGAAAGAGGTTAGGTAATTCACGTTTATTGTAACAGGCAATAATGTTTTAATAAATTGTGAAAGGCCAGACTTGAACAGAATACCTTTACTCTGATATCACACCAAGTTTTATGCACTAGCCGACGAACCAAAATATCAAACTCATAGAAAGGGCTAAATCTACATATATATTATAACAGTTACAACTACATTGGTTGTACGAAGTATTTTCGTGGTTCAGTAAACTTACACGAAAACCCGTTTGATAAGTGATAGGGAAAATGTGTCCGATCTTTCGATGAGAGTATGATAACGTCGATTTGTTGGTGGCGTTCGTGCTTGACGATTCGTCTACAGGTGCAAAGCTCGTGCCCCAATGCAATCGCTAGGATAATTTCCGCGGATGCACGATCAGCCTGACCAAAAGGTCTTAATTCCTACCTGAAATCGAGAACAAGTATGGACTAATGATGCAACTGGAATTATTACGGATATAGATTAAAGCTTTATTGAAAATGTGGGATTTCTAATAGTCGGTCTTGTTCTGGGCGTTGGCCTCAAAAGAAGTACACAAATAGTTGCAACAATGGCTAACTTTTAGTCTAATCAAAATCCAAGTCTAAACGTGACGGCTATGGGAGTATTTAAAGAAGAAAAATGTGGGGTTTCGGCCAGCCATACGTATGGTGGCCGAATCAAACCCTAGAAGGTTTTCCCCCTTGAATACGTACTCTAAAAAGTGCCTTACTTAATTCCTGCGAAAATAACATGGGTCTGGCCCAAAACTAAAGGTGACGCAGCACCATATTATATTATGGACGAAATTATGAAGTGTAATCTTGTATATTTCGTCCAAGTCTTCAATCATCATTATGGTGGCTTCAAAGTTCTGAAATCTCCACTTGTGGCAATCTCTTCAATCCTCACATGTTTGCTGCCATTTTCCTCATGTGTGATCATGCTCCAATGCTTGTCCTTCTCATCCATGCTAGATCCATCATTTCTAAGAGTAACAAAAACATCTTATTTAGGCAACATCATATTCTCATGTATGTGAGGAATAGTTCCAAGAAACGAAAGTACCTGATAGTTAAATTGTTTTAGCACGAGCTCCAATGATTGGTCCTTGTATTTATGTGGCTGTAGGTACAGCGGTTGAATCAACAGATGGGATGTTCTCATCATGCTCCCCTTATTGAATTGAAGTCGTCCTCGACGCAAACTCATCTTCTTCACCAAAGTAAGGCTTCAAATATGAAATGTTAAATGTAGGACTAACCGGACCCAATTCTGCAGGAAGCTCAAGTTTATATACATTATTATTTATTTTCTCTAACACCTTAAAAGGACCAGCAGCGTGTGGCATTAACTTAGACTTGCGCAATTCAGGAAAACGATCTTTGTGCAAATGCAAACAAAAAAGATCACCAACATCAAACATAACATGCTTTCTTCCTCTATCCCCAGCAATTTTATACTTAGCATTCATGCGTTCTATGTTGTCTTTAGTAGTCTCATGCAATTTTAATATCAATTCAACACGTTGTGTAGCATCCAAATTATTTTGCACTGAATATGGTAAAGGCAACAAATCAATAGGTGCATGTGGAACAAAACCATACACAATCTCAAAAGGGCACATCTTAGTGGTAGAATGCAGCGAACGATTGTATGCAAATTCAGTATGAGGTAAACATTCTTCCCACAATTTTAAGTTCTTCATCAAAACAGCCCGCATCATAGTAGACAAAGTTATATTTACTACTTCAATTTGTCCATCAGTTTGGGAATGAAATGCAGTATTAAACAGAAATTTAGTTCCCAACTTAGCCCATAAACATCTCCAAAATGACTAAAAAACTTAGTATCACGATCAGAAACAATAGTATTCGGCACACCATGTAAATGAACATTTTTACAAAAGAACAAATAAGCAACATGTGTAGCATCATCAGTCTTGTGACATGGAATAAAGTGTGCCATCTTAGAAAACCGATCCACAACAACAAAAATACTATCCCTCCCCTTGTGTATATGAGGCAATCCCAAAAAAAATCCATAGAAATATTATCCCAAGGTACACTAGGAACAGGAAGAGACATATATAAACCATGTGGATTAATTCGAGTCTTAGCTTTTTGACATGTAGTGCAGCGTGCCACAAATCTCTCAACATCTCGACGCATACGTGGCCAATAGAAGTGTGCAACAAGTACATCCTCTGTCTTCTTCACACCAAAGTGACCCATCAATCCTCCTCCATGTGCCTCCTGCAGTAAAAAAAAAGACGAACGGAACTACCTGGGATGCATAGTTTGTTAGCACGGAACACGAATCCATCATTTAAGACAAATTTATTCCATGTTCTACCATCTTTACAATTCAGCAACACATCTTTAAAATCAGCATCATGCAAGTATTGTTTCTTTATAGTTTCTAATCCAAAAAACTTGAAGTCAAGTTGCGATAGCATAGTATAACGGCGTGACAAAGCATCATCAATAACATTATCTTTGCCTTTTTTGTGTTTGATAACATAAGGAAAAGACTCAATAAATTCAACCCACTTTGCATGGCGGGGATTCAACTTAGCTTGACTATGAATATGCTTCAAAAATTCATGATGAGAATGTATAACAAATTCTTTAGGCCATAAATAATGTTGCCAAGTTTCTAAAGTCCGAATCAGCGCATATAATTCTTTATCATAAGTAGAATAGTTCAGACTAGGCCCACTCAATTTCTCACTAAAATATGCAACATGTTTGCCCTCTTGTAATAACACACCTCCCAAACCAATTCCACTAGCATCACATTCAAACTCAAAAGTCTTACTGAAATCAGGAAGTTAGAGTAATGGAGCGTTGATACGTCTCCGACGTATCGATAATTTTTCTTATGTTCCATGCCACATTATTGATGATATCTACATGTTTTATGCATACTTCATGTCATATTTATGCGTTTTCCGGAACTAACCTATTGACGAGATGCCGAAGTGCCGATTGTCTGTTTTCTGCTGTTTTTGGTTTCAGAAATCCTAGTAAGGAAATATTCTCGGAATTGGACGAAATCAACGCCCAGGGTCCTATTTTTCCACGAAGCTTCCAGAAGTCCGAAGGGGAAACGAAGTGGGGCCACGAGGTGGGTACACAGTAGGGCGGTGCGGCCCAAGCCCTGGCCGCGCCCCCTAGTGTGTGGGCCCACCAGGCCCCCTCCGAGGCTGCCCTTCCGCCTACTTAAGGTCTCCGTCGCGAAAACCCTATCACGTTCGACGAAACCAGAGAAAACCTTCCAGAGCCGCCGCCATCGCGAAGCCAAGATCTGGGGACAGGAGTCTCCGTTCCGGCACGCCGCCGGGACGGGGAAGTGCCCCGGAAGGCTCCTCCATCGACACCACCGCCATCTTCATCAACGCTGCTGTCTCCCATGAGGAGGGAGTAGTTCTCCATCGAGGCTCGGGGCTGTACCGGTAGCTATATGGTTCATCTCTCTCCTATGTACTTCAATACAATAATCTCATGAGCTGCCTTACATGATTGAGATTCATATGATGATGCTTGTAATCTAGATGTCATTATGCTAGTCAAGTGGGTTTTACTTATGTGATCTCCGGAGACTCCTTGTCCCACGTGTGTAAAGGTGACAGTGTGTGCACCGTGTGGGTCTCTTAGGCTATATTTCACGGAATACTTATTCACTCGTTATGAATGGCATAGTGAAGTGCTTATTTATATCTCTTTATGATTGCAATGTGTTTTGTATCACAATTTATCCGTGTGCTACTCTAGTGATGTTATTAAAGTAGTTTATTCCTTCTGCACGGTGTAATGGTGACAGTGTGTGCATCGTGTAGTACTTGGCGTAGGCTATGATTGTGATCTCTTGTAGATTATGAAGTTAACTATTGCTATGATGGTATTGATGTGGTCTATGCCTCCTTTCGTAGTGTGAAGGTGACAGTGTGCATGCTATGTTAGTACTTGGTTTGGTTATGTTGATCTGTCATGCACTCTAAGGTTATTTAAACATGAACATTGAATATTGTGGAGCTTGTTAACTCCGGCATTGAGGGTTCGTGTAATCCTACACAGTTAGTGGTGTTCATCATCCAACAAGAGGGTGTAGAGTCTAGAATCTATCTATTTATTCTGTTATGTGATCCATGTTGAGAGTGTCCACTAGTGAAAGTATGATCCCTAGGCCTTGTTCCTAAATACTGCTATCGCTGCGTGTTTACTGTTCTACTGCATCTGTATTGTCCGCAATATTACCACCATCAACTACACGCCAGCAAGCACTTTTCTGGTGCCGTTACTACAGCTCATACTTATTCATACCACCTGTATTTCACTATCTCGTCGCCGAACTAGTGCACCTATTAGATGTGTTGGGGACACAAGAGACTTCTTGCTTTGTGGTTGCAGGGTTGCATGAGAGGGATATCTTTGACCTCTTCCTCCCTGAGTTCGATAACCTTGGGTGATCCACTTAAGGGAAACTTGCTCGTTGTTCTACAAACCTCTGCTCTTGGAGGCCCAACACCGTCTACAAGAATAGAAGCACCCGTAGACATCAAGCACTTTTACTGGCGCCGTTGCTCGGGGAGGAAAGGTAAAAGGCACTCATACTCCGGTCCCAGGTAAAGTACTTTTCTGTTGCCGTCGTGTGTGTGCTCGAAGCTATTTCCTTTAGATCCTGCAATTGCATCTTTTTGTTTCTTGTTTACGCTAGTTAGGCATAATGGACAACAATGAGTTTCTTATTTTATTTCCTGATTTAAGACATGGATGATTTGATGCGAAAATTAAAAAACCTATGGAACATATTAGTATGAACGCTTTGAACACCATTGTTGCTAATGATATGGAAAATTCTAAGCTTGGGGAAGCTGGCTTTGATGAGCATGATATTTTTAGTCCCCCAGGCATTGAGGAGAAAATTTACTTTGATGATACTTTGCCTCCTATTTATGATGATTATAATGATATTGGTCTTTTAGTACCGCCTGTTATGGAGGATAAATTTGATTATGATTACAATATGCCTCCTATATTTGATGATGAGAATAATAATGATAGCTACTTTGTTGAATTTGCTCCCACTACAACTAATAAAATTGATTATGCCTATGTGGAGAGTAATAATTTTATGCATGAGACTCATGATAAGAATGCTTTATGTGATAGTTATATTGTTGAGTTTGCTCATGTTGCTACTGAAAGTTATTATGAGAGAGGAAAATATGGTTGTAGAAATTTTCATGTTACTAAAACACCTCTCTTTTTGCTGAAAATCTTGAAGCTGCACTTGTTTTATCTTTCTATGCTTGTTGCATTATGCTTCATGAATTTGTTTATTTACAAGATTCCTATGCATAGGAAGCATGTTAGGCTTAAATGTGTTTTGAATTTGCCTCTTGATGCTCTCTTTTGCTTCAAATACTATTTCTTGCGAGTGCATCATTAAAACTGTTGAGCCCATCTTAATGGCTATAAAGAAAGAACTTCTTGGGAGATAACCCATGTGTTTATTTTGCTACAGTACCTATATTTTATATTTGTGTCTTGGAAGTTGTTACTACTGTAGCAACCTCTCCTTATCTTAGTTTTGTTGCATTGTTGTGCCAAGTAAAGTCTTTGATAGTAAGGTTCATACTAGATTTGGATTATCGCCTGAAACAGATTTCTTGTCTGTCACGAATCTGGGCCTAATTCTCTGTAGGTAACTCAGAAAATTATGCCAATTTACGTGAGTGATCCTCAGATATGTACTCAACTTTCATTCAATTTGAGCATTTTCATT
>NW_025900901.1:0-63761 GCF_022539505.1 Lolium rigidum | reverse complement strand
CTCTAGCGACCAAATCCTAGGATCCCTAGCGTCGTGCTACTTTGGCTACACATTTGGCAATACCGCAGATCATGTGTTGCAATGTCCGGTTGTGTGGTTTCACTCGACGAGTGTTGGCTATCAGTCGTTGTCGGTGATGTGCGGTGGTGCGGCTTCCGAAACTTGTCTTCTCCAAAGCCGAAGTGGCTCAACTTTATCATTCTTTGTGGATTGGATATCTCCCTTCCTTTGGTGGGGCTTGCGTTCGTTGTGCTTGCATGGACGGCGTCTAGGTTAGGGTATGTTTAGTGGTGTCTAGTGTAATGTCTGATAGTCATGTCTTAGCTTAAGTGATACTGTATTTTAGTCTAGCGTGCTTTGAAAGAAGCTTGTATAGTTTGAGATGGGGTTTCTTGAGAGTTAGTCTTAGGCTTATACAGTTGTAAATTTACTCTTTCTATCAAAATATCAATTTGAGACCCAACCTTTACCTTTTCGATTAGTAATTTTTTTTAAAGAGGACCGAAATGAGAGCCTCCTTTTTTTTACGAATGATCGAAATGGACCGTGTCCCTCTTACACTCGCAAACGTTTGCCGTTTCCCCGATTCAATTCGACTAGGAACCAAACCGAGTTGAATTCGTTGACTGGTTTGACTGACGTGGCGTTACGATACGAGGTGCGTGTGAAACGGACAGGGGAAAGGCCGTTGGGAGCGATCCGAGCGTATATAACTGCCGGAACCAACAAGCTCCCGCCCGCCATCTCCACCCTTTCCCTTCTTCTTCCCCGAGCGTCTCTCCTCTCTTCCTCTGACGCGCGACTCCCGGAGAGCCCACCCCGCACGAGACAGGCGCAGAGCGAGCGCTTTTCCCTCCGAGAGATGAGCAGCTGCAGCAGCCTGTCGCCGGTGATGGCGAGGTCGGCCAGTAGAGGGGAGCACAGGAGCGGCGGCGGCCGGTTCAGGGCGGAGATCGAGATGGACAGAGGCGTTGCGCTTCTCAGGCGAGTGCTCCTTCTCTCTACTCTTCTTCTTTTCTTGGTTCCTTCCTCCAATGTGTTCTCTCCTGCTCTGTTTCTTCCGCGCGTGCGGATGCTTGATAAGTTCCGCCACCGTTCTTGCCGTCGCCGCCATTGTTGCACATCCATGCTCTGCTTTCTCGCCTACCTTATTCTCATCCGGCCGTATTCCTCTTCCTCCGTTCTTTCTCTGTCAATTCAAGGGCTGCTCGCTTTCTTGCTGGATTTGTCTCTGTTTCCGATCGGGCTAACTGATTCTTGGTGTTCGATTCGCGAATTGAAATGCAGGAGCCCGGAGCTGGGGTTCGCCGCCGCCGTGCGAGATCCGCTGGTGAGGCTTCAGCGCCCCAAGTTCGACTTCGAGAGGTGGGACTGGGAGTACTTCGCATGGCCGCACGACCGTCCCGACGGTAAGCACCTAGTCCTCTTCCTTCCTTCCTTCCTCCCGTCGCGAGTGCGTGCGTGCGTGCACCAACTGACTGCTCGCTAGTGAACCTGGACGGAATTTAGGCTAGGTTAATCCCCCACCGCCTTCTTTTGGGTTCTGAACGAGAGGTACACAAGTCGATTTGAGAGTTGGTTACTGAATCTGGACGGAAATGTGTACTTGGTTAATCCCACATGTCTTTTGGTTTCAGAGCATGGGACGTTACTGTATCTGTAAATTTGGATGGGAATCATGGGAGTAGAAACTTCTCTCTATGATAGCTGATTACACGTTGCTAGGCACGTTTAGTAATTTGCGTCTGAGAAGAAACTGAATTATTTGTCTCTGAAGTGCAAGTGCAGTAGCTGGTTGGATTGGGTATGGCCAAGAAAATTGACGAACTCACAATGGTGCAACGAATCTAGATGAATTTTATTGGTTATGTTGGCACACACATCTGCAGAGTTCCATGCAAAGTTCAAAACTAGTACTGTAGGACTTGCTTGATTCTTCAAGTCTTTGATTTGACTGATAATGATGCTGCAACACAAATTTGGTTTCAGAGCATGGGACTTTACTCTATGTGTAAATTTGGGTGGGAAATATGTAGAAACTTCTCTCTGTGACAGCTAATTTTCCATCTCTAAGCACGTTTAGTAATTTGTTCCTGAGAAGAAACTGAATTATTTGTCTCTGAAATGCAAGTGCAGTAGCTAGTTACTAGGATTAGCCATGGCCAAGAACATTGACAAAGTCACAATGGTGCAACGAATCTAGATGAATTTTATTGGTTATGTTGGTGCATACATCTGCAGAGTTCCATGGAAACGTCAAAACTAGTAGGACGTGTTTCATTCTTCGATAATCTTTGATACTGATAGGTATTATAGTGCAACATAAATTTGGTTCAGAGCATGGGACGTTACTCTACCTGTAAATTTTGATGCGGAATCAGTAGAAATTCTGTCTAGGACAGCTAATAGTTCATCCCTAGGCACGTTTAGGTATTTGCTGCTGACAAGAAACTGAATTCTGTGCGTATGCAAATGCAAGTGCAGTAACTGGTTATAGGATTTGCCGTGGCCAAGAAAATTAACACAGCCACAATGGTTGAACGAATGTAACGGAGAATTTGGTTACATTCTGCAAAGTTCAATGGAAACTTCAAAACTAGGATTTCGTTGATTCTTCAGTAGTCTTTGAATTGATCAGTAATGCTGCTACAACACAAAATTTACAGTTTCTGACAGTGAACTGAAACATGCTCACAATCCAGCCAAGAATCTGAACTTTTTGTATCTGCAAATGCAAGTGCACTAGCAGTTCAAGTTTGGGTAGTTCGACATGGTGAAAAGTTGAAGACGGAACAGTGCTTTGCTAAATCTAGATGGAACAATATTTTAACTTGGTTTTAGTTCAGACTGACTCTGTTTAACAAATCTTCAGTATTCTTTGGCTTGATTATTGCAGTTGAACACAATTTCCTTTTATGACAAGATACCTGAAAGGCTGAAACATGATCAAAGATACCTGTTTATGTTGGCATACTGTCGATGGGGTGAAAGTTCAGCAAAGGAGCAATGATTGACTCAATATTGATGGAACAGTGGACTAAATTTGTGTCTTTCGTTTAAGTTCAAACTGAATTTGTTTGATTCTTCAGTATATTTTGATTTGAATAATTCTGTTGCAACACAATCAACATTTTCTGACAAGAACCCTGAAACCTGAACAAAAATTCAGCCAATCTGGAGATGAGGGACAGCGATCCGACGGCCACATTTGAGGCGGACCGCAAGGAGATCGAGGGATTCCTGAGCCGGAGCACGCTACAGTTGGAGGCAAGCCAGAGCACGGCGGAGCTAGAGGCGAGCCAGAGCACGCCGCATTTAGAGGCCATACAAGGCATCCTGGACCAGAGCATGCTGCATCTAGAGGCAGGTGGGAGCTTCCCGAGCCAGAGCACGCCGCTGCCAGAGGCCAGCGAAGGCTTCCCGAGCCCGAGGACGCCGAAGCTAGAGATTGACGACGACATGCTCTTCGGGCATGGCGCCCCGTGGCGTCGGGGATGCGCAGAGTCCAACCCATTCCTGCTGGAGCATTGCAAGGCACTGCAGGGTCGTTGTGCATTCTAGGAGCGAAGACACGCATCATGATCATATCCCCTTGTCTGCAATGCGCTGACAATCTGATGATTCATAGGATGGACATGGATGATGATGCATCTGGCATCGAGGAGCTTGCCGATCGGGGTACAGTCCGACCAGCGTTACAGTTCAGAAACTGGGACAGGTAGAGGCTTTGGTTCACAACTGCTTAGACAGAAATTTCCTTCACAGCAGGATTAGCATTGCGGTTCATAACTGTGACAGGAACAAGTTTTGTTCAGAGATGTTAGAAATAAACTTTCTTTACAGTGGTGTTAGCATTGCGGTTCAGAAATGTGACTGGGCCATTTTTTTGTTCAGAGATGCTAGAAACAAACTTTCTTTACCATAGGATTAGCATTGCATTGCAGAAATGTGACAGGAACAAGTTTTTGTTCAGAAATGTTAGAAAGAATCTTTCAGTAGAGATATGCACGCTTATGTTAACTGTTCAGGATTCCATAGCTCTTCTGAATATCAGTTGGTTACTGCAATTTTTAAAGTGTTCTCCATATACTATACCTGATTTGTCATTCAGATATGCGGTTTTCCTTTTAACTTGACCTCATATTGATGCTTGCTCTCCTGGCGTATTTATCACTTACTTCAGAAGAGTAAAAGATGAAACAGTCAGCTCTGAGCTTCAGTGATTGTCTTCTTTATGATGTCATGACAAACAATCACAGACTCGTAAAATTATCACGGAGATTATGTAGTTGGCTGTTGGCTTCTTCTTTCTTTGCATTTGATGGCTCGCCTCACATTTGTCTTGGCAAGCTGTCTGTATGGTAATCAGGAACCAGAGCAAATGCCAGGAAGCAGAGCAGAGCAATGGCAACGGCATGAGTGGCATGCAAAGCCTGAGCTGATGCATCATGGTCCATGTATGTCACCTCACTGTGCCAGGTACAGGGCCTCCATTGACTCAGCAGAGACAAGTCACCAGCACCAGCATGCCCAACATACATGTAGGGTAGAGGAAGAGATAGATTCCGCCAAAGTCTTTTGGGACACGCCGGACAAGAAACCACGCACAGGCCGGTTCGGTCCATCGCGGCTCAACACAGTGTTCGGAGTGCCGAGGCCATCTCTCTACAGCCTACAACGGTGTCGTTGCGCCCGCCCGACGCAAATGAAAGCGGCGTGGCTAGTAGCGGGCCTGTCACGTCAGTGATGCAGAGGTATGGACGCACAGGTTTAAAACAGTTCTAAACCTGTTGCCACCCATCTGGTTAATCGGCGCAATGGTGGCGCAGCTTTCCCAGCAAACCACAAAGTTTTCCCACGCGACGCACGGACGAGCGCATGGCCATGCGCGCCGGCGTTAATGCATGCCCCCTGCCCCGGCTGCCTCTTCGCCTAACTCTGTCGTATAAATGGTGACCTTCTCTTGCCGCTCTCTTCCTCGATGTGCCCTCCAACACTTTGCCTATCTCTAGATCCGACATTTCGAGCAGCCACCGCAATGACCTCACCATGAATGGCTTTGGCCGCGACAGCCTTACCACCACTAAGGTGTGGGAGCAGGGCACGATATCCGGTGCCGCCATACATGCACATGACTAGCATCTACGGCTGGAAAATGGCCCCCAACGGCGTCGGCATCCCTCCGGTGCCCACGCCTGGTACGGAGCACTGGTTCGTCGGGATTCGGGACCAAATTCGCCACCTTCAATCGGAGGATCGCGTTGATCCCACATGGGCGGCCACGGACAACAACAAGTGGTGGATCGACTTCTTCAAGATGCACCGGAACAAAGAGCTGCGTCGGCTCGATAGACTCGTCGGGCCACAGAAGCAGTGGAACAAGGCCAGCCGCCACCTTTACTGGACCATGTCGGGCTGATCGAGGGATCCATCACGGCGCGCCTAGACTAGAGATGACGGTGGCCCTGTCTTCATCTCCAGTGCAGCCATCACGCTGGCTTGTGAGGGGGACGAGTTCGCGCTCGTCCTCCTCCTAGTTGTCTTCTTCAGGGCCGGCGCGCTCCGCGCCATCGTCCTACCGCGTCTCCTCCTACGCCGTGCCCAAGCGTGAGGTGAAGGAAGAGTACACGATGCATGCGCCAGCCGTGGCATCACGATCTGCGAGCCGACGTGGCAGTCGATGTCCGACAACAACAACACCCTTCATCGTCGGAAGCTGGCGGTAAAGGCGGAGGACCAGGAGCTTGACATTGCCCGAGCGCCTCAATGCTAGCAGCGATGATCCCGAAGACACGCATTGATTCAACACCATCTATATGGAGTCGCTCAACGACCATAGCTCATGGGCCGGGAACATCGAGGATGTCATCGCCATGTCGATCCATGACTCCGGCAGGCCGCTCGTCGACCTCACGCGTGATGACGGCAAAGCAAGTCCCAGCTGCGCGGTGAAGCGAGCCCAACGACAAGCCCACCGACCCGCGCGACAAGCAGACCGCCGTCGACAAAGACTTCTACAACTTCTTCCAATACTTACGACCGCAGCGGCCACCGCATACGATGCTAGATTCATTTAAGTTTGAACAAATTTCATGCTAATTCTTGTAATATATAAGAAATTTGAATGAAAACTTTTTCTTTGAATTAAATTTTTTTATTTGGGGACGGGACTGGGAACTGAATACTGATGAGCCCTGATGAGCCACCACAAGGCAGCAGCCTCCAAACCTCAATGCGGCGCTTTTGTTGGGCGCATATTGGGGGGCGATTAGAGATTCTTATTCACACCACTCAGGAGCACAGCACATAGGAAACACATAGGCTAAGGAGGAGGTGGACCATTGATTTAAAAGAGGATGATCAAGACATGCATGCAAGGATACCTCCAAACTCTGGTGCAGTCACTGTCAGAACTCCCAAACCTAGTTGAAGATAGGGAGAAAGGCCTTTGCCTGATCCAGCTAGAGGAGCAAACATGCAGCTACATTTGATACATGGCGCAAGTCAAAGCATCAAACACGTCCAGCATGGGCAGGGGTAGTATGGATAGATACTTGACAGGGGGATCTATGGAGTAGTATGCAGCACCATGCAAGCAAGGAAGTAAACCTTTCGTAGTATCATTTATGAGAGGCATCTCCCCAACGACTCATCACAGGCAGCATCTCCATGTGTTGTATAGTACAGGGGAATAAATAAGCACAAGCTTACAATAGCATTTCCCTGCAGCACAAAAATTGGTCCTCCACCACAGTTGTTGGCTGTCAGAATATTTCAAGCCAAGGGAAGCCTGATGAGGCACCAAGGAAGACGAGGGATCCGATGTGCAATACTACAGCAGAAGAGCAGGGCATTGAAAGCCTGGCGCAGATTAGGTTGCCACAAAAAACAAAACGCAGCATCCACATTCAATACCATTCAACAACCAGAGAGAGGGGAGATAGATTTGCAAAACTGCAATGAACTGCAATAGTGTACCAAGAGCTGGAGTGAGCAACACAGTAGTAATAAAACACAAGCCAAAGGTTTACAGACAAGGCAAAGGTAGAGCAGAGAGGAAACAAGTCAATTCCCGAACCAAGAGACCCTTCTTTGCTAGTGTGGGAAGAAGGATCACAAATGGTTCGCTCTTGACTCCTCCTCTCTTTTCCTTTATCTTCTCTATTACAATATGCTTAATAAGTCTTTAGTCTTCAACAAGTCTACCACAAATAACTCACACACTCAAGCTAAGTATTCTCATTATTACAAAATCCAAGAAAGATACCAGAGCTAACCTTCAGTCTTTGATTTACGAGCAAGGGAACAGAGAGAGGGAGAGCAGCAACAACTGCATGACCAAAATGCTTCGGCTTGATTCAGTTGGTTGGTGCAAGTGAGAGCTTGACAAGACCCTTTCTAGATGAGAGATAACATCACCTTCCCAAAATGATCAAAATGCCCCCAGTGTTCACTTTGGGGTATTTTTGTCATTTTGAGAGGCCCATGGCGGGAAGAAGAGGAGTTTTGAAGTTGTTAGTGTTGGGTTCTTGTCAAATCCTCCCTTGCAAGCTGAGCTAACAGGCATAGTTGGGATGTTAGCAGGTAGCAAAATGGTTGAGTTGAGAGGCATTTTGGTCTGCTGTCTTGAGCTCCCCTCCATTCCCACCCAGCGTTTCTTGCTACTGGTCAGAACCTCCAGATGCCGGCTCAGCCCGGCTAGCTCCTCCACCCTTAAGTGCTGTTGTAATCTGGTGAATGGTGTTGCAGATATGGCTGTTGATTGAGGTGACACTTGAGAGGTTGAGCTTGGCTGAAGGTACGGCACTTGCTAGCACCTGCATGCCGACGGTGAGGAGGCAGCCATTGGTGGGTTCATCTGCCGTACCTGGATTACTTTCGCCATGGCTGGTGTTTGCACTGGTGGATGCAGATGAAGGGTTGGTAGCTGGGAAGATGGCAAAGCCCATGGGGAGGAGAGGGATGTAGGAAGGGTCCTCCCCGCTCATTGTCACTTGGATAGCATCAACATCCACAGTTGCAAACACCACAAGGCTTCCACCATCAGGGTGGGTGCTGCTCTCCTGCAGCAGGAGCTCCACATTCTGTGATGAGTTGCTTGCAGCCTGTGTTTAAAAGTTGCTAAAATGTTAGCTCTCAAACATTTTCTGAAATATCAATCTGTGGTCAATGCTAATCTAAATTTAGTTGTGCGCTCAAGGAGTCTTTCAAAAAAAGGGAGGAAAATTAAGTCCTATTGGGTAAATAATAACTGCATGCATTTTCCATATATATTGAGATGTCAAATGAGACGGCTCAGTTAGAATGTGAACATGAAAAGGCAGTACATCAAATCTAGTTTAGCACAATTCATTAGACATAAAATGTGTACATGCTTCAAAATGATATTTCAATCATGGATTTGCCTCATTTCAGATAGATCATTGTAATGGTAATGGCAGAACTAAATGAATCAAACGAATCCAAAAGCTACACCACGCAAATTTCAGTGGTGCATGTGCCCAATCTCAGCCTATACCACTCAAATCTCATTTATTGTGATATCCTGAGTAGCTAGTTTTAATTTCTTGTCCTTGGTATTGGTAGCAAACAGCAAGTGTTTTGAAGCAATATCAACATGAACAGTAGTACTTTACCATACTATAGTACATCAGTAAGTAACTAGCACTGAGATATTGAAAACATTTGATTCATTTTTGGCATTTTTGCTGTAGAAAGCATACAAATATTTTATATTCTCATAATTCTTAACGTCCAGCCGAGCCCCTGCTCACTTAAAATTATGATCGTTCCACATAATAAGTAACTAATATTTCAGGTGACCAATGAAAGAGCTAAATGTGATCAGGCCCTTAAAAGGCCAAAGTTGCGGCATCTTAGACTCTTAGTGCAGAACACTTTTCCCAAATAAAGAGTACTTACATTTATGCGAAGAAGAGAAATGCAATTTCTTGGGTGGGATCCGTTTGCAATATGTGCCACCTCATGAAGTGAGCCCCCATTTGACAAAATTTCAAGCTGCAATAAAAGCATAGAATCCATCATGGAACGGATAACTTTAACAAAGATTATAGCAGGGGGGTAACTAAAACTAACAAGGGTAACAACTAACAACATCTGAGCAGATATGTGGTACCTGACAGCGCTGTTGCTCATCTGCAAGAAGCTCAAACACCTGCTGATGGCTGTACGGAAGCCAGCTTGTGGAGACAGCCGTGAGGATGACACCGCTGGGTTGCCCTGGCTCAGTGTTCTTTCTTGTTGTGATCCTGATTGTGTCCTCTGTAGAATCGGATAGCGCCGTCCAAGATTGGCTACTGGATGCACTGATGTTAGCACAGAAGGCAGTTATCATCCTCTGAGACAGCTTCATCATATTTGTCCTCGCCTCCGGGGTGCGGATAACTGGGAATCAGAAATCGAGACGGTTAGGCTCTTCTCAAGTATTTAGCTGAAGAAACATGTGTATGATACAAGTAGGTTGGAAAATTAATCGAAAGTGTGACACCAAGTACAAGCAATTGCATAAGCAATTAAGCATATACACCTATGATATGCTGTCAAATTGGATGATGAATGACACATAAACAGTCATGCTGTTGAAAAGAAGCAACTAAGCCTTTGGCCTCTGAGGCAAAATGTCAAACATATGGCGGATAGGTAGGCAAGAACAGACAGAACACAAGCATATAAATGCATGGCGGGATAAAATGGATTGGGCACGTCAAAGTTAGCATCGCAATTCCCAGGCAAGCACGGCGGGCAGGATGAGCATCGATCAGATATCACAGATGTACTGCATATGTGGAGGGAGCAGAGGCAATGTGTAGACGGTGGCATACCTCCTTGGTCTGCGATGTTGCGGGCGAGTTCGCTAGCGAGGCGCTCGCATTGGCGCTGGAGGACGGAGGCCCACCGCGTGGCCCCAAACGCGGCGCCGCCGGCGACGTGGTCCCTGAACACCGGCTGCAGCGGCTTCTCCTCCCCAACCACCTCCATGTGCTCCACCCACACCACCTGTCAAGCAATCCACGTGTCAATGCTCAATTCATGCATATCTTCTATGCCATGTCAGCCATGCATGATGCATGCGTTGGAGCCAGGTCAGGTGATCGGTATGAGTTCTCAAAAAAAAAAAGGTGATCGGTATGCGTACCCTGGAGTAGCCATTGGGCGCGTCCTGGATGATGCAGCCCGACGGCCGGCGGCGGCACCGGACCAGCGAGGTGGTCTGCTGCTGCTGGAGAAGCTCCTCCTGGAAACCGTCTGCTGGGAAGTCGACGATGGACCAGCTCCCCTCTTCCGCATTGTGCACGCAGTACCGGAAGAAGACCACCTCACGCGCCGGCACCAGTGGAGACAGGAACTGCACCTCGGCTTGCATCTGCACAGCAATGCCGCTAGTCAGACATTCAATTCACAACCAAACTGATTGATCGATGCAGTTAAATTCAATTTACTAACTGCATCTGTGGGATTAAATCGTTGGAATAGTAGTTACCAAGATGAGAGATCCACTGCCGAGATGGCCGGAAGCAGCTCCGCTGTGTATCACCTGAATGGTTCTTGCCTTGCACACGATCGAAGGAAACAGCTCCATCCACTTGTTCTGCACAAGCATGAGAAAACGTAAGTGATCAAGTTTATCTGACGCCCGCACTGAAGAAAATCAATTTAGAATCAAGTACTCACCGCATCGAGGAAGGCATCGACCAACGTGATGCTGTTCATGATGACGACGGCGCTGTCACGCGTCCCTTCAATCCTCGCCGGGTGGGCGGGGTCGCCGTGCTGCTGCTTCGCGGCGTCGCCGGGCCAGCTGAACATACGCGCGTGCTCGTCGGCGTCCATGACGTCGCCAGGGGCGTGGTGGCGCGCTGCCCAGAGCGGCTCGCCGGCGCGGCACATCTTGGTGAGGTGGTCGGCGGCCGTCGAGGCAAGGTCCAGCACCAGCTGCCTGTCCTGCTCCTGGACGACGACGGGCGCCATCTGCTGCTGCATGTACGAAGGCGCGGCGCCGTGCCCGCCGGCGGCCATCTGCTGCTGCATGACCATGAGGTCCATTGCGCCGTGCGGCTGCTCGCCGAAGTGCCGCGAGTAGACGTTCATGTCGAGGTCGAGCGGCGTCATGAGCATCGACGGCGGCGCCGACATCCCGCTCATTGCGGACGCGGACGACATTACCGGCTGGCGCCCGCCGTAGGAGCGGGTGGCGATGCACGCCAAGCGGTCCAGCTGCATCATCCCAATGCACGGAACAGTCCATTAGCCGGTCGGATAATAAACAAACAGCTCGCACAGTACTACACAGGATTAAACAATGATTAACACTTTCGCGTGTCTCCGTCCGAGCGGCTTAGGGTTTATGCAAAGAGACATGAACGGACCTCGTCCTTGAGCCTTGCGTTCTCGATGCGCAGGTTCTGCTCCTCGTAGGACATGTCCCCGATGACTGCGGCCTGGCCGCAGCTGGGGCAGACGACGTTGCGGATGGCGGCCTGGAGGCGGAAGTTGTCGGTCTTGAGCGCCTCGTTCTCTGCGCGGAGGACGACGTTGTCCGCGCGGTCCTGCTGCGCCTTCATCTGCGTGCGGCGGTTCTGGAACCAGAACTTGACCTGGCGGGGCTTGAGCCCCAGCTCCTGGCTGAGCTTGAGGCGCTGCTTGTCGTCCGGGTGCGGGCACTCCTTGAAGAGCCTGCGTTGTGTGCCATGCATCATCCAAGAGCATAATAATAAGATTGCTAATTCAAGAAAAAGATTTTTAGTCATTAATGGTGGAGCGATAGGGTTCTTGGTCCTTACGCCTCCATCTGCTGGATCTGGTGCGCGGTGTGGCGGTGGTACCGCTTCTTCTTGCCGTTTCCGCCGGGCCCGGCTGGGACCGCCGCCGAGGAGTTGTTGTGGTGGGCTGCGTCCGGCTCGCTGTGCTGCGGCTTGTGGTCCCTTTCGTCGTCGACGTCGGCGAAGCTGAGCAGGCCGTCGAGGTGGCCGCTGCCGGAGCCGGCGCTGAGCTCCATCTCCATGTCGAGGTCCAGGTCCTCGTCCTTGGCCAGGTGGATCCCGCCCATGATGCCCTCCTCCTTCTGCAAAACCCGGACATGCATTTCTTCTTCAGTTGCAGCATAGAAGAGCAAAAGAAAGCATATTATACGAAGAATTAAGGGCGAAGATCGATGAGGAAGCACTTACAGGTATGAGGTTGGTTGAGAAGTGGTGGTGGTGGTGGTGGAAGGGCATGCCGGAAGACGAGGACATGAATCCGGCGAGCGCGCCAGCATGGTTGTGGCTGCTGGGCTGCATGAGCGGCGAGGCGAAGAGCGCGTCGGCGGAGGATGAGCCCCCAGCCATGGCCGCCATCGACGAGAGCACCTGGCAGTCCCCAAACATCGTCCTCCACGCCTTCTCTTGTGTTCCTTAAATCTCTCGCCCGCCCTACCGACCGACCAAGAAGAAGCAAATTAAACGCCTGGTGGCAGCAGCAGCGGACTCCCCTTCCTGCTTGACCCTAAGATGGAGTAAAACCAAGGTGAGGAGGACGGAGCGAGTGCGTCGGCATGGTAGAGGCGGCCGGTGAGGGGCGGAGTACAGGGGGGAGGGGGACGAAGATTTAGGGAGGGGTGCAGTAAAGGGCAAAGATTTCGGAGGATGGATGGATGGATGGAGGGGGTGGGTGAAAGAGGAGAGGGGCGAGGGACAAGGAGAAGTAAATGGCGGGAGTAAATACCCTGTCGGTTGTTCTGTGCCTCGCCTGCGCGCCTGTCTCCCCTTCTTCTCCAAGTCCCGGCCCGCTGCTCGAGGTCCGCGCGCGACGGCGAGGCGACGAACGGAGGCGGAGAAGACGAAGAAAGGAAGGAACGAACTCGATCGGTCGCCTGCCTCCTCCCCTCCCTCTCCTCTTATTGCGAGCCAAGGCAGCACGAGGACAAGGCAGGAGGAAGAGCGATATGGAAGGCGAGCACACTGTCCGCTGCGTCTGCGTGCGACTCCTCGCTTTGACCTAGGCGGTGACGAGCGCAGGCCAGCTGTTCCGGGCCCCCAGGCGAGCAGTGTCTCGCTGACAGGGCTGGCCCGCCGTTGAACCGGCGGGCACCCGGCCCCACGTGGCGGCGACCCTCCTGACGGTGGAGATGGGCCCGTGACGTACGTGGGTGACCAGCGATTCCCACGCGGAGCTGGGCCCCGGGAGGCAGTCACGCGCGCAGAGAGGAGGTAAAAATGGAAATGTTGGAATAGGGAGGTAATTAATGCGGGTAATTAGGGGCGGATTACAGTGGGGTGCGGGCAGTAAATGCCTGCCTTAACTGTGCACAGTAACGGGCGCGCGCGGACCCGTGAACCCGCCGGAACTCCCTCCTTTCTTCCTCCTCCCCGCCGGCCACCGGCCGCCGCCACGCGTCGGCACCTCGCCGCGGTAACGGCCGGTCTCGCCGGAGCGCTCTAGCTGGAGTGACGTACTGATCTGTCCCGTACAGTCCCTCCGGAGAGAGAGGTCAACACGTCTCCTCCCCGCGCCCCCGCTAGCTGCCGCATGCGTTACAGCTAAGCATCCGGCGACCCGTCTCGTCCCTCGTCCGTCGGATCTCGCCGGGACGATCCGCGCCGTCGCTTGCGGGGATGCCGCGTTACGGCGCGCCTCGGGGGTGGCGCCCATGTGTTGTGTAGCGCTATGCATGCTGCGTGCAATGTACAATGTACATGCGCTGCGCGCCGTGCGTGGTCGTCGTGCGTTACTGTTGGTGGCTGTAACGTACGCCGGGGAGCGAGGGTCCGGCGCGGCGATGGACGAGCGTGAATCAATGGCTCGCGTTCTTTTCCCCAGGGGAAAGCCGTGTACTGCCTGCCTAGGCGCTGCTGCTCAAGGATCGCCGTATGCCCGTATCTTCTCGCTCAGGCCGTGCCGTCCAGGTCGCCGTCCGTGTATACACGTACCGTGCATGGCATAGAGCCTAGAACACGACGCGCGTCTTTGGCAGGTTCCGTCCCTCCAAAGAGTCCCGCTGGGAAAAAAAGGTTTGATTCAATAGTTGGGTTAAACCACTCCGCGGTCAGGGGACGTGCTGAATTGGCAGTTTCTCCATGGTCAGATCTCAGGGCATCTCCGGACGACGCAAACCCGGTCCAAATCTGGACTAGGTTTGCGTGGCCGCGGATGGCACGCGCCGTCCGCTCGCGTCCGGGCGCTGGTCGCCTCGTCTTCCTTGGGCCCACCTATCGGTGATCTGGGAGGCTATTAAATGGGGACTGGAGGGGATCTGGCCCTCCACTCCACTCCCGCAGCGAAACCACCGCCATGGCCCCGAAGCGACGGTTCGCTTCCGGAGCCAACGACGACGAGGCAAGCAGCAGCCGCCGTCGTCCGCCGGCGCTGCGGACATCCGGCCGAAACCGAGGCGGCCTCCACATCGGAGAGGCCGCCCGCTGCTTCTCGAGCCCAAGCCCGAGTCCTCGGAGGAGGACCCCGACCTCCGCGCCGAGCTGCTCATCTCGGCGGCGGAGGAGGACGCGAAATGGCCGCACCTCCATGCGGCCATTCGCACCTCCGAGATGGAGGAAGCGGTCCGGCAGGCCGTGGAGGAAGCCGAGGGCTGGGAGCTCTACGCCCAGGCCCGCTAGGCGCGACGGGAGGAGGAGGAAGCGGCGCGGCGGGAGGAGGCCGGGCGCCGCGCCAACGAGGAGCAGCGGCGGCAGAGGCCGCGCGAGGAGGCCGGCGGCAGAGGCCGGCGCCGCGCGCGGAGAGAGGAGCAGCGCCTCGGGGAGGAGGCGCCGCTCCGTGCGCCGCCGCATCCTCGGGTCGCTCCGGACCCCCACTCGGCCCGGGAGGAGGCCCCGTGGTCTCCGTGGCCGGAGTCCCCGGCGCGGTCGAGCCACAACGGTGCCTCGCCGCCGGGGACGTCGTCCACGGCGACGATGCCGACGACGCCCACAGGGGCTAGGCGGTGCACCGGCGGCCACCGCGCCGCCGACCAAACCCTAATAGAGGGTTTTTATTAGTTTAAATTTTAAAGCCCATATAGAGGCTTCTTTTGTTAGTTATTTGCCCAAAATAAGGCTATGTACAAATTTTCCCAAAATAGGGCATATGTTTAATCAAACTTCGTTTAAATTTGCCATTTTTCTTTTGTTTTGGTTTTTCTCCGATTATGCGCTGCCTCCGCGCGTTGGGCGCAGCGTGCGATTGATGGCGTGTATTTCACACGTTCGTTGGGCAACCCCAAGAGGAATGTATGATGCGCACAGCAGCAAGTTTTCCCTCAGAAAGAAACCAAGGTTTATCGAACCAGGAGGAGCCAAGAAGCACGTTGAAGGTTGATGGCGGCGAGATGTAGTGCGGCGCAACACCAGGGATTCCGGCGCCAACGTGGAACCCGCACAACACAACCAAAGTACTTTGCCCCAACGAAACAAGTGAGGTTGTCAATCTCACCGGCTTGCCGTAACAAAGGATTAACCGTATTGTGTGGAAGATGATTGTTTGCGAGAGAAAACAGTAGAAAACAAGTATTGCAGTAGATTGTATTTCAGGAAAGAGAATTGGACCGGGGTCCACAGTTCACTAGAGGTGTCTCTCCCATAAGACGAACAGCATGTTGGGTGAACAAATTACAGTTGGGCAATTGACAAATAAAGAGAGCATGACCATGCACATACATATCATGATGAGTATAGTGAGATTTAATTGGGCATTACGACAAAGTACATAGACCGCCATCCAACCGCATCTATGCCTAAAAAGTCCACCTTCAGGGTTATCATCCGAACCCCTCCAGTATTAAGTTGCAAAGCAACGTGACAATTGCATTAAGTATGGTGCGTAATGTAATCAACACCTACATCCTTAGACATAGCATCAATGTTTTATCCCTAGTGGCAACAGCACAACACAACCTTAGAACTTTCTGTCACTGTCCCCGGTGTCAATGCAGGCATGAACCCACTATCGAGCATAAGTACTCCCTCTTGGAGTTAAAAGTAAAAACTTGGCCAGAGCCTCTACTAGAAACGGAGAGCATGCAAGATCATAAACAACACATAAGCATAACTTTGATAATCAACATAACAAGTATTCTCTATTCATCGGATCCCAACAAACGCAACATATAGAATTACGGATAGATGATCTTGATCATGATAGGCAGCTCACAAGATCCGACAATGATAGCACAATGGGGAGAAGACAACCATCTAGCTACTGCTATGGACCCATAGTCCGGGGGTAGACTACTCACTCATCACTCCGGAGGCGACCATGGCGGTGTAGAGTCCTCCGGGAGATGATTCCCCTCTCCGGCGGGGTGCCGGAGGCGATCTCCGGGATCCCCCGAGATGGGATCGGCGGCGACGGCGTCTCGGCAAGGTTTTCCGTATCGTGGTTCTCGGTACTGGAAGTTTCGTCACGGAGGCTTTAAGTAGGCGGAAGGGCAAGTCGAGAGGCGGCACGGGGGCTCAAACCACGGGGCCGCGCGGCCAAGGGGGGCCGCGCCGCCCTAGGGTTTGGCTCCCCGTGGCCCCTCTCCGTCTCGTCTTCGGTCTTCCGGAAGCTTCGTGAGAAAATAGGCCTCCGGGCTTTTATTTCGTCCAATTCCGAGAATATTTCTTTACTAGGATTTCTGAAACCAAAAACAGCAGTAAACAAGAATCGGCACTTCGGCATCTTGTTAATAGGTTAGTTCCAGAAAATGCACGAATATGACATAAAGTGTGCATAAAACATGTAGATAACATCAATAATGTGGCATAGAACATAAGAAATTATCGATACGTCGGAGACGTATCAAGCATCCCCAAGCTTAGTTCCGCTCGTCCCGAGCGAGGTAAAACGATAACAAAGATAATTTCGGAGTGACATGCCATCATAAACTTGATCATACTATTTGTAAAGCATATGTAGAGAATGCAGCGATCAAAACAATGTGCATGACATGAGTAAACGAGTGAATCATAAAGCAAAGACTTTTCATGAATAGCACTTCAAGACAAGCATCAATAAGTCTTGCATAAGAGTTAACTCATAAAGCAATAATTCAAAGTAAAGATATTGAAGCAACACAAAAGAAGATTAAGTTTCAGCGGTTGCTTTCAACTTGTAACATGTATATCTCATGGATATTGTCAACATAGAGTAATATAATAAGTGCAATAAGCAAGTATGTAGGAATCAATGCACAGTTCACACAAGTGTTTGCTTCTTTGAGGTGGATAGAAATAGGTGAACCGACTCAACATTGAAAGTAAAAGAATGGTCCTCATAGAGGAAAAGCATCGATTGCTATATTTGTGCTAGAGCTTTGATTTTGAAAACATGAAACAATTTTGTCAACGGTAGTAATAAAGCATATGCATCATGTAAATTATATCTTATAAGTTGCAAGCCTCATGCATAGTGTACTAATAGTGCTCGCACCTTGTCCTAATTAGCTTGGACTACCCGGATTATCACCGCAATACATATGCTTTAACCAAGTTTCACAAAGGGGTACCTCTATGCCGCCCTGTACAAAGGTCTAAGGAGAAAGCTCGCATTTGGATTTCTCGCTTTTGATTATTCTCAACTTAGACATCCATACCGGGACAACATAGACAACGGATAATGGACTCCTCTTTTAATGCTTTAAGCATTTGACAACAATTAATTCTTTTCTCATTAGAGATTTGAGGATGTTTGTCCAAAACTCGAAACTTCCACCATGAATCATGGCTTTAGTTAGCGGCCCAATGTTCTTCTCTCACAATATGCATGCTCAAACCATTCAACTCAGTGTAGATCGCCCTTACTTCGTACAAGACGAACATGCATAGCAACTCACATGAAATTCAACAATGAGTTGATGGCGTTCCCCAGCAAACATGGTTATCGCACAACAAGCAACTTAATAAGAGATAAAGTGCATAATTACATATTCAATACTACAATAGTTTTTAAGCTATTTGTCCCATGAGCTATATATTGCAAAGGTGAATGATGGAATTTTAAAGGTAGCACTCAAGCAATTTACTTTGGAATGGCGGGAAAATACCATGTAGTATAGGTAGGTATGGTGGACACAAATGGCATAGTGGTTGGCTCAAGTATTTTGGATGCATGAGAAGTATTCCCTCTCGATACAAGGTTTAGGCTAGCAAGGCTATTTGAAACAAACACAAGGATGAACCGGTGCAGCAAAACTCACATAAAAGACATATTGAAAGCATTATAAGACTCTACACCGTCTTCCTTGTTGTTCAAACTCAATACTAGAAATTATCTAGACCTTAGAGAAACCAAATATGCAAACCAAATTTTATCATGCTCTATGTATTTCTTCATTAATGGGTGCAAAGCATATGATGCAAGAGCTTAAACATGAGCACAACAATTGCCAAGTATCACATTACCCAAGACATTTATAGCAATTACTACATGTATCATTTTCCAATTCCAACCATATAACAATTTAACGAAGGAGAAACTTCGCCATGAATACTATGAGTAGAAACCAAAGGACATATTTGTCCATATGCTACAGCGGAGTGTGTATCTCTCCCATAAAGTGAATGCTAGGATCCATTTTATTCAAACAAAACAAAAACAAAAACAAACCGACGCTCCAAGAAAAAGCACATAAGATGTGGCTGAATAAAAATGTAGTTTCAGGGGAGGAACCTGATAGTGTTGTTGATGAAGAAGGGGATGCCTTGGGCATCCCCAAGCTTAGACGCTTGAGTCTTCTTGATATATGCAGGGGTGAACCACCGGGTGCATCCCCAAGCTTAGAGCTTTCACTCTCCTTAATCATGTTGCATCATACTCCTCTCTTGACCCTTGAAAACTTCCTCCACACCAAACTCGAAACAACTCATTAGAGGGTTAGTGCACAATATAAATTGACATATTCAGAGGTGACACAATCATTCTTAACACTTCTGGACATTGCATAATGCTACTGGACATTAGTGGATCAAAGAAATTCATCCAACATAGCGAAAGAGGCAATGCGAAATAAAAGGCAGAATCTGTCAAAACAGAACAGTTCGTATTGACGAATTTTAAAATGGCACCAGACTTGCTCAAATGAAAATGCTCAAATTGAATGAAAGTTGCGTACATATCTGAGGATCATGCACGTAAATTGGCATAATTTTCTGAGCTTCCTGCAGGGCAGTGGGCTCAGATTCGTGACAGCAAAGAAATCTGGAACTGCGCAGTAATCCAAATCTAGTACTTACTTTTCTATCAACGGCTTAACTTGGCACAACAAAACTCAAAACTAAGATAAGGAGAGGTTGCTACAGTAGTAAACAACTTCCAAGACACAAAATAAAAACAAAGTACTGTAGGTAAAAACATGGGTTGTCTCCCATAAGCGCTTTTCTTTAACGCCTTTCAGCTAGGCGCAGAAAGTGTAACTCAAGTATTATCGAATGGTGGTGCATTCTCAGCGAGGTGTGGAGTTTTCTCAATTTTAGGCCTATAGTAATTCTTTGGTTTAGGCACCTTAGAGACATACATGAATTTTTGCTCCTTACCCACATAAGCTTTCTCATTAAATTTAAGAGAAGAAAAAGTTGAACCCAATTTTCCCATAGCTCCTTCAAGTTTACCAATTCTATGGGTTTGATTATCATGGATAGCACAAGTTTCTAGAGTAGCAATTCTTTCGTTAATTCTTCCTAGGATTTTATCAAGTTTATCAGTATTATCAAGTAATATTTCCAATTTAGTTTCAACACTACAATTTTTCTCTATGGTTTCCAATTTTTTCATAACATCCTCAAGGGAGGTTTCACTTTTAGTTTCATTAACAGGTGGTGTTCCAAATAAACTCTCAATAACGCAGCTAGCTTCTAAAGCGGGAGCACCTAGAAAGTTACCTCCTGCGAGACAATCAAGAACATATCTATTCCAGCTAGAGATACCAACATAAAAATTCCTGAGTAGGATAGTGGTGGAGTGTTTCTTAGTGCACCTATTATGGGCATCACTAATTCTATACCAAGCATCTTTTAAACATTCTCCCCCTTGTTGCTTAAATGAACGAACTTCAACTTCAGGATTACTCATTTCAGCAGTAGTAAATAAAGCAAACTAGATAAAGTAAATGCAAGTAAACTAATTTTTTTGTGTTTTCGATATAGCAAACAAGATAGCAAACAAAGTAAAACTAGCAACTAATTTTTTTTGTATTTTGATTTAGTGCAGCAAACAAAGTAGTAAATAAAATAAAGCAAGACAAAAACAAAGTAAAAAGATTGAGAAGTGGAGACTCCCCTTGCAGCGTGTCTTGATCTCCCGGCAACGGCGCCGTAAAAAGAGCTTGATGGCGTGTATTTCACACGTTCGTTGGGCAACCCCAAGAGGAAGGTATGATGCGCACAGCAGCAAGTTTTCCCTCGTAAAGAAACCAAGGTTTATCGAACCAGGAGGAGCCAAGAAGCACGTTGAAGGTTGATGGCGGCGAGATGTAGTGCGGCGCAACACCAGGGATTCCGGCGCCAACGTGGAACCCGCACAACACAACCAAAGTACTTTGCCCCAACGAAACGAGTGAGGTTGTCAATCTCACCGGCTTGCTGTAACAAAGGATTAACCGTATTGTGTGGAAGATGATTGTTTGCGAGAAAACAAGAAAAACAAGTATTGCAGTAGATTGTATTTCAAGAAAGAGAATTGGACCGGGGTCCACAGTTCACTAGAGGTGTCTCTCCCATAAGACGAACAAGCATGTTGGGTGAACAAATTACAGCTTGGGCAATTGACAAATAAAGAGAGCATGACCATGCACATACATATCATGATGAGTATAGTGAGATTTAATTGGGCATTACGACAAAGTACATAGACCGCCATCCAACCGCATCTATGCCTAAAAAGTCCACCTTCAGAGTTATCATCCGAACCCCTCCAGCATTAAGTTGCAAAGCAACGGACAATTGCATTAAGTATGGTGCGTAATGTAATCAACAACTACATCCTTAGACATAGCATCAATGTTTTATCCCTAGTGGCAACAGCACAACACAACCTTAGAACTTTCTATCACCGTCCCGGTGTCAATGCGGGCATGAACCCACTATCGAGCATAAGTACTCCCTCTTGGAGTTAAAAGTAAAAACTTGGCCGAGCCTCTACTAGAAACGGAGAGCATGCAAGATCATAAACAACACATAAGCATAACTTTGATAATCAACATAACAAGTATTCTCTATTCATCGGATCCCAACAAACGCAACATATAGAATTACGTATAGATGATCTTGATCATGATAGGCAGCTCACAAGATCCGACAATGATAGCACAATGGGGAGAAGACAACCATCTAGCTACCGCTATGGACCCATAGTCCAGGGGTAGACTACTCACTCATCACTCCGGAGGCGACCATGGCGGTGTAGAGTCCTCCGGGAGATGATTCCCCTCTCCGGCAGGGTGCCGGAGGCGATCTCCGGGATCCCCCGAGATGGGATCGGCGGCGACGGCGTCTCGCAAGGTTTTCCGTATCGTGGTTCTCGTGCATCGGAAGTTTCGTCACGGAGGCTTTAAGTAGGCGGAAGGGCAAGTCGAGAGGCGGCACGGGGGGCCCAAACCACGGGCCGCGCGGCCAGGGGGGCCGCGCCGCCCTAGGGTTTGGCTCCCCGTGGCCCCTCTCCGTCTCGTCTTCGGTCTTCCGGAAGCTTCGTGAGAAAATAGGCCTCCGGGCTTTTATTTCGTCCAATTCCGAGAATATTTCTTTACTAGGATTTCGAAACCAAAAACAGCTAGAAAACAAAGAATCGGCACTTCGGCATCTTGTTAATAGGTTAGTTCCGTAAAATGCACGAATATGACATAAAGTGTGCATAAAACATGTAGATAACATCAATAATGTGGCATAGAACATAAGAAATTATCGATACGTCGGAGACGTATCAAGCATCCCCAAGCTTAGTTCTGCTCGTCCCGAGCAGGTAAAACGATAACAAAGATAATTTCTGGAGTGACATGCCATCATAAACTTGATCATACTATTTGTAAAGCATATGTAGAGAATGCAGCGATCAAAACAATGTGTATGACATGAGTAAACGAGTGAATCATAAAGCAAAGACTTTTCATGAATAGCACTTCAAGACAAGCATCAATAAGTCTTGCATAAGAGTTAACTCATAAAGCAATAATTCAAAGTAAAGATATTGAAGCAACACAAAAGAAGATTAAGTTTCAGCGGTTGCTTTCAACTTGTAACATGTATATCTCATGGATATTGTCAACATAGAGTAATATAATAAGTGCAATAAGCAAGTATGTAGGAATCAATGCACAGTTCACACAAGTGTTTGCTTCTTTGAGGTGGATAGAAATAGGTGAACTGACTCAACATTGAAAGTAAAAGAATGGTCCTCATAGAGGAAAAGCATCGATTGCTATATTTGTGCTAGAGCTTTGATTTTGAAAACATGAAACAATTTTGTCAATGGTAGTAATAAAGCATATGCATCATGTAAATTATATCTTATAAGTTGCAAGCCTCATGCATAGTGTACTAATAGTGCTCGCACCTTGTCCTAATTAGCTTGGACTACCCGGATTATCACCGCAATACATATGCTTTAACCAAGTTTCACAAAGGGGTACCTCTATGCCGCCCGTACAAAGGTCTAAGGAGAAAGCTCGCATTTGGATTTCTCGCTTTTGATTATTCTCAACTTAGACATCCATACCGGGACAACATAGACAACAGATAATGGACTCCTCTTTTAATGCTTTAAGCATTTGACAACAATTAATTCTTTTCTCATTAGAGATTTGAGGATGTATGTCCAAAACTGAAACTTCCACCATGAATCATGGCTTTAGTTAGCGGCCCAATGTTCTTCTCTCACAATATGCATGCTCAAACCATTCAACTCAAGTGTAGATCGCCCTTACTTCGGACAAGACGAACATGCATAGCAACTCACATGAAATTCAACAATGAGTTGATGGCGTTCCCGCAAACATGGTTATCGCACAACAAGCAACTTAATAAGAGATAAAGTGCATAATTACATATTCAATACTACAATAGTTTTTAAGCTATTTGTCCCATGAGCTATATATTGCAAAGGTGAATGATGGAATTTTAAAGGTAGCACTCAAGCAATTTACTTTGGAATGGCGGGAAAATACCATGTAGTATAGGTAGGTATGGTGGACACAAATGGCATAGTGGTTGGCTCAAGTATTTTGGATGCATGAGAAGTATTCCCTCTCGATACAAGGTTTAGGCTAGAAAGGCTATTTGAAACAAACACAAGGATGAACCGGTGCAGCAAAACTCACATAAAAGACATATTGAAAGCATTATAAGACTCTACACCGTCTTCCTTGTTGTTCAAACTCAATACTAGAAATTATCTAGACCTTAGAGAAACCAAATATGCAAACCAAATTTTATCATGCTCTATGTATTTCTTCATTAATGGGTGCAAAGCATATGATGCAAGAGCTTAAACATGAGCACAATAATTGCCAAGTATCACATTACCCAAGACATTTATAGCAATTACTACATGTATCATTTTCCAATTCCAACCATATAACAATTTAACGAAGGAGAAACTTCGCCATGAATACTATGAGTAGAAACCAAAGGACATATTTGTCCATATGCTACAGCGGAGTGTGTATCTCTCCCATAAAGTGAATGCTAGGATCCATTTTATTCAAACAAAACAAAAACAAAAACAAACCGACGCTCCAAGAAAAAGCACATAAGATGTGGCCGAATAAAAATGTAGTTTCAGGGAGGAACCCGATAGTGTTGTTGATGAAGAAGGGGATGCCTTGGGCATCCCCAAGCTTAGACGCTTGAGTCTTCTTGATATATGCAGGGGTGAACCACCGGGTGCATCCCCAAGCTTAGAGCTTTCACTCTCCTTAATCATGTTGCATCATACTCCTCTCTTGACCCTTGAAAACTTCCTCCACACCAAACTCGAAACAACTCATTAGAGGGTTAGTGCACAATATAAATTGACATATTCAGAGGTGACACAATCATTCTTAACACTTCTGGACATTGCATAATGCTACTGGACATTAGTGGATCAAAGAAATTCATCCAACATAGCGAAAGAGGCAATGCGAAATAAAAGGCAGAATCTGTCAAAACAGAACAGTTCGTATTGACGAATTTTAAAATGGCACCAGACTTGCTCAAATGAAAATGCTCAAATTGAATGAAAGTTGCGTACATATCTGAGGATCATGCACGTAAATTGGCATAATTTTCTGAGCTTCCTGCAGGGCAGTGGGCTCAGATTCGTGACAGCAAAGAAATCTGGAACTGCGCAGTAATCCAAATCTAGTACTTACTTTTCTATCAACGGCTTAACTTGGCACAACAAAACTCAAAACTAAGATAAGGAGAGGTTGCTACAGTAGTAAACAACTTCCAAGACACAAAATAAAAACAAAGTACTGTAGGTAAAAACATGGGTTGTCTCCCATAAGCGCTTTTCTTAACGCCTTCAGCCTAGGCGCGTAAAGTGTAACTCAAGTATTATCGAATGGTGGTGCATTCTCAGCGAGGTGTGGAGTTTTCTCAATTTTAGGCCTATAGTAATTCTTTGGTTTAGGCACCTTAGAGACATACATGAATTTTTGCTCCTTACCCACATAAGCTTTCTCATTAAATTTAAGAGAAGAAAAAGTTGAACCCAATTTTCCCATAGCTCCTTCAAATTTACCAATTCTATGGGTTTGATTATCATGGATAGCACAAGTTTCTAGAGTAGCAATTCTTTCGTTAATTCTTCCTAGGATTTTATCAAGTTTATCAGTATTATCAAGTAATATTTCCAATTTAGTTTCAACACTACAATTTTTCTCTATGGTTTCCAATTTTTTCATAACATCCTCAAGGGAGGTTTCACTTTTAGTTTCATTAACAGGTGGTGTTCCAAATAAACTCTCAATAACGCAGCTAGCTTCTAAAGCGGGAGCACCTAGAAAGTTACCTCCTGCGAGACAATCAAGAACATATCTATTCCAGCTAGAGATACCAACATAAAAATTCCTGAGTAGGATAGTGGTGGAGTGTTTCTTAGTGCACCTATTATGGGCATCACTAATTCTATACCAAGCATCTTTTAAACATTCTCCCCCTTGTTGCTTAAATGAACGAACTTCAACTTCAGGATTACTCATTTCAGCAAGTAGTAAATAAAGCAAACTAGATAAAGTAAATGCAAGTAAACTAATTTTTTTGTGTTTTTAATATAGCAGAACAAGATAGCAAACAAAGTAAAACTAGCAACTAATTTTTTTGTGTTTTTGATTTAGTGCAGCAAACAATAGTAAGTAAAGTAAAATAAAGCAAGACAAAAACAAAGTAAAGAGATTGAGAAGTGGAGACTCCCCTTGCGGCGTGTCTTGATCTCCTCGGCAACGGCGCCGAAAAAGATGCTTGATGGCGCGTGAGATCACACGTTCGTTGGGCAACCCCAAGAGGAAGGTGTGATGCGCACAACAGCAAGTTTTCCCTCGGAAAGAAACCAAGGTTTATCGAACCAGGAGGAGTCAAGGAAGCACGTTGAAGGTTGATGGCGGCGGAGATGTAGTGCGGCGCAACACCAGGGATTCCGGCGCCAACGTGGAACCTGCACAACACAACCAAAGTACTTTGCCCCAACGTAAAAGTGAGGTTGTCAATCTCACCGGCTTGTTGTAAACAAAGGATTAGACCGTATAGTGTGGAAGATGATGTTTATTTGCGAGAGAACAAGTAAAGAACAAGTATTGCAGTAGATTGTATTTCAGATGTAAAGAATTGGACCGGGATCCACAGTTCACTAGAGGTGTCTCTCCCATAAGATAAATAGCATGTTGGGTGAACAAATTACAGTTGGGCAATTGACAAATAAAGAGGGCATGACCATGCACATACATATCATGATGAGTACTAGTGAGATTTAATCGGGGCATTACGACAAAGTACATAGACCGCTATCCAACATGCATCTATGCCTAAAAAGTCCACCTTCGAGTTATCATCCGAACCCTTCCGGTATTAAGTTGCAAACAACAGACAATTGCATTAAGTATGGTGCGTAATGTAATCAACAACAAATATCCTTAGACATAGCATCGATGTTTTATCCCTAGTGGCAACAGACATCCACAACCTTAGAACTTTCGTCACTCGTCCCAGATGTCAATGGAGGCATGAACCCACTATCGAGCATAAATACTCCCTCTTGGAGTCACAAGTATCAACTTGGCCGAGCCTCTACTAGCAACGGAGAGCATGCAAGAACATAAACAACATATAAGATAGACTTTGATAATCAACTTGACATAGTATTCAATATTCATCGGATCCCAACAAACACAACACGTAGACATTACAAATAGATGATCTTGATCATGATAGGCAGCTCACAAGATCTAACATGATAGCACAATGAGGAGAAGACAACCATCTAGCTATCGCTATGGACCCATAGTCCAGGGGTAAACTACTCACACATCGATCCGGAGGCGATCATGGCGATGAAGAGACCTCCGGGAGATGATTCCCTCTCGGCAGGGTGCCGGAGGCGATCTCCGAATCCCCCGAGATGGGATTGGCGGCGGCGTCTCTGCAAGGTTTTCGTATCGTGGCTCTCGGCATCGGGGTTTCGCGACGAAGGCTTTAAGTAGGCGGAAGGGTAGAGTCGGAGGCGTCACGAGGGGCCCACACGCTAGGGCCGCGCGGCCAAGGCTGGGCCGCGCCGCCCTAGTGTGTCGCCACCTCGTGGCCCCACTCTCGATCTCCTTCGGTCTTCCGGAAGCTTCGTGGAAAAATAGACCCGGGCGTTGATTTCGTCCAATTCCGAGAATATTTCCGTTGTAGGATTTTCGAAACCAAAAACAGCAGAAAACAGAAGCGGCTCTTCGGCATCTCGTCAATAGGTTAGTGCCGGAAAATGCATAATAATGACATAAAGTGTGTATAAAACATGTGAGTATCATCATAAAAGTAGCATGTAACATAAGAAATTATAGATACGTTTGAGACGTATCAGATATTGAGGGTGATTTTTTCTTAACTGGTAAGGGTTTAAGACAGGGGGACCCCATTGCCCCTCTCTTATTCAATTGTATTGTAGATGTTTTCTCTAGGATGTTAGTTAAAGGGACAGAAGGTGGTTTGATTAGTGGGCTCTGTCCCAATTTCCTACCTGGACGGATTGTTAGTCTCCAATATGCTGATGATACTCTTTTGTTCCTTAAAAATGATCCTAGAGTTGTGATACGTCTAAAACGTATCTATAATTTCTTATGTTCCATGCTACTTTATTGATGATACTCACATGTTTTATACACATTATATGTCATTATTATGCATTTTCCGGCACTAACCTATTGACGAGATGCCGAAGAGCCAGTTGTTGTTTTTTGTTGTTTTTGGTTTCAGAAATCCTAGTAAGGAAATATTCTCGGAATTGGACGAAATCAACGCCTAGGGTCCTATTTTTCCACGAAGCTTCCAGAAGTCCGAAGAGGAAACGAAGTGGGGCCACGGGGCGACGACACACTAGGTTGGCGCGGCCTGGGCCCTGGCCGCGCCGGCCTGTTGTGTGGGTCCCCCGTGACGCCCCTTGACCTGCCCTTCCGCCTACTTAAAGCCTTCGTCGCGAAACCCCCAGTACCGAGAGCCACGATACGGAAAACCTTCCAGAGACGCCGCCGCCGCCAATCCCATCTCGGGGATTCAGAGATCGCCTCCGGCACCCCGCCGGAGAGGGGAATCATCTCCCGGAGGTCTCTTCATCGCCATGATCGCCTCCGGATCGATGTGTGAGTAGTCCACCCCTGGACTATGGGTCCATAGCGATAGCTAGATGGTTGTCTTCTCCTCATTGTGCTATCATGTTAGATCTTGTGAGCTGCCTATCATGATCAAGATCATCTATTTGTAATGCTACATGTTGTGTTTGTTGGGATCCGATGAATATTGAATACTATGTCAAGTTGATTATCAATCTATCATATATGTTATTTATGTTCTTGCATGCTCTCCGTTGCTAGTAGAGGCTCTGGCCAAGTTGATACTTGTGACTCCAAGAGGGAGTATTTATGCTCGATAGTGGGTTCATGCCTCCATTAAATCTGGGACACTGACAGAAAGTTCTAAGGTTGTGGATGTGCTGTTGCCACTAGGGATAAAACATCGATGCTTTGTCTAAGGATATTTGTGTTGATTACATTACGCACCATACTTAATGCAATTGTTTGTTGTTTGCAACTTAATACTGGAAGGGGTTCGGATGATAACCTGAAAGTGGACTTTTTAGGCATAGATGCATGCTGGATAGCGGTCTATGTATTTTGTCGTAATGCCCTGATTAAATCTCATAGTACTCATCATGATATATGTATGTGCATTGTTATGCCTTTTTTATTTGTCAATTGCCCAACTGTAACTTGTTCACCCAACATCTGTTTATCTTATGGGAGAGACACCACTAGTGAACTGTGGACCCCGGTCCTATTCTTTACATCTGAAATACAATCTACTGCAATTGTTCTTTACTGTTCTTCGCAAACAATGATCATCTTCCACACAATACGTTTAATCCTTTGTTTACAACAAGCCTGTGATATTGACAACCTCACTGTTACGTTGGGGCAAAGTACTTTGATTGTGTTGTGCAGGTTCCACGTTGGCGCAGGAATCCCTGGTGTTGCGCCGCACTACACTCCGCCGCCATCAACCTTCAACGTGCTTCTTGGCTCCTACTGGTTCGGTAAACCTTGGTTTCTTACTAAGGGAAACTTGTTGCTGTGCGCATCACACCTTCCTCTTGGGGTTCCCAACGGACGTGTCAACTACACGCATCAAGCAAATTTCTGGCGCCGTTGCCAGGGAGATCAAGACACGCTGCAAGGGGAGTCTCCCACATCCAATCTCTTTACTTTGTTTTTGTCTTGCTTTACTTTACTTTATTTACTGCTTTGTTTGCTTCTTATATCAAAAACACAAAAAAATTAGTTGCTAGTTTTACTTTATTTACTGTCTTGTTCTCTATATCAAAAACACAAAAAAATTAGTTACTTGCAATTACTTTATTTAGTTTGCTTTATCTACTACTGCTAAAAATGAGTAATCCGGAAGTTGAAGTTCGTTCCTTTAAGCAACAAGGGGGACAAAGTTTTAAAGATGCTTGGTATAGAATTAGTGATGCTCATCATAGGTGCATTAAGAAATAGTCCACTATTATACTACTCAGGAACTTTTATGTTGGTATCTCTAGCTGGAATAGGTATGTTCTTGATACTCTGGTGGGCGGTAATTTCCTAGGCACTACTGCTTTAGAAGCTAGTTGCATCATTGAGAGTCTAGTTGGAATACCACCTGTTAATGAAGCTAAAATTGAAATCTCTCTTGAAGATGTCATGAAAAAGTTGGAGGGCATAGAGAAAGATCTTCCAAGTATTGAGACTAAATTGGGAATATTACTTAATAGCACCGATAAACTTGATAAATCTCTAGGTGGAATTAATGAGAGAATTGCTGTTTTAGAAACTTGTGCTACTCATGATAATCGAACCCATAGGATTAGTGAACTTGAAGAAGCTATGGGAACCTTGGGTTCAACTTTTTCTTCTCTTAAGTTTAAGGAGAAAGCTTATGTGGGTAAGGAGCAAAAATTCATGTATGCCTCTAAAGTGCCTAAGCCAAAAAGCTATTATAGGCCTAAAATTGACAAAGCCCTTAGCACCACTACGGATGGGGGAGCATCTAAGATACCTATTGATGTTGATGCTTCATCTCTTGATAATACTTGATACACACTTTCTGCGCCTAGCTGAAAGGCGTTAAAGAAAAGCGCTTATGGGAGACAACCCATTATTTTACTTCTGCACTTTCTTTTATATTTGAGTCTTGGAAGTTCTTACTACTGTAGCAACCTCTCCTAATCTTTATTTTATTGCATTGTTGTGCCAAGTAAAGTCTTTGATAGTAAAGTCAATACTAGATTTGGATTACTGCGCAGGAACAGATTTCTTGCTGTCACGAATTTGAGCAGTAGTCTTTGTAGAAAATTTATTAAAATCTTCCAATTTACGAGCGTGATCCTCAGATATGTACGCAACTTTCATTCAATTTGGGCATTTTCATCTGAGCAAGTCTGGTGCCTCTTAAAAATTCGTCTTTACGGATCGTTCGTTTTGATAGATTCTGCCTTTTATTTCGCATTGCCTGTTTTGCTATGTTTGATGGATTTCTTTGTTCCATTAACTTTCAGTAGCTTTGAGCAATGTCCAGAAGTGTTAACAAATGATTATGTCACCTCTGAATATATGAATTATGCACTGGCCCTCTAATGAGTTTGTTTTGAGTTTGGTGTGGAGGAAGTTTTCAAGGGTCAAGAGAGGAGGATGATACAATATGATCAAGAAGAGTGAAAAGTCAAAGCTTGGGGATGCCCCCGTGGTTCATCCCTGCATATTTTAAGAAGACCCAAGCGTCTAAGCTTCGGGATGCCCAAGGCATCCCTTCTTCATCGACAACTTATCAGGTTCCTCTAGTGAAACTATATTTTTATTCCGTCACATTGTTGCTATCAGAAACCCACCGGCGAGTAGCGACGGGCAACACCGTAGAGCCGGGAGGCTCCCAGGATTGCGGTGGACCCTGGTCCCTCGGGCGACGGCCCGCAATGCCTTCTGGCACACGTCCTGGTGCTTACGAGGGCGTGCCACCTGACCTATACCTGGTCGGGAAGGTGATGGATTGCTTCGACTAGTTTCCTGCATGGCAAACACGTAAACATTAAATACGAGCCCCGATCGGCTCTTAAGTTGTTCTGTGGATCGGCTCAAAGAGCCGATTGCCCCATGGTTCATGTTAGATTTATAAGGACATGAGGATCATGCTTTATCAATATCGAGCTAAACTAATCTACGATAGTCTAGGGTTTTCACCGTATAATCGGAACATCCTATGCGTAGTTGAGCCTAGCAGATACGTAAGATGATGGAAAACCAGCCCTAAAGAGGCCTAAAAACCAACGTGAAGTTGATCCCGGAACAATCCCTCTAGAGCTTAATAAACCACACCTTACGCACTACCGGATCGTTCAACCCGTTTATAAGGCCTAACCATACGGATATCAAACAAATCCTTGAAGAACAAGGAGCAACTATAACGGATTAGATCTACTAAATAAAGAACAAGCAAGATGCTTCCCTTACACCTAAAATAGGTGTAAGGGCAGCTAGATATCGAGAGGCAGCGTAGCTAAACAAGTACGTCGTGAAAGCATCGATGTCAGCCCCAAAACACCTAAGATAAGGGTGTTGCTCGCCATCAAAAAGGCTTCAGCACGAGCAACACCAATAACGAATAAACTGATACTGCCTAGATCGCAAGATGCGATCTAGGCAGCATGTTGCTTACCCGGGAGAAACCCTTGAAACAAGGGGTGGCGATGCGCCTAGATTGATTTGTTGTGAACGTGATCGTCCTCCTTTCTCAATAACCCTAGATACATATTTATAGTCCGTAGACTTTCTAACTTGGGAACAAACCCAATTGTGTACGAGCTAAACTCTATCTCTTAATTCTAACCGACATGTAACCTACTATAATTTACAGATACACGGGCAATCTAGCCCAAACTTCTTGTACAAGGCCGATTCAGGAATACTTTCCATGCATATCCTCTAAGCCCACTTAATCACGGCCCATCTCCAGACTTGGTTAAATTCTGGTGATAACACATGCCCCCTGGTTTTGGCAATGATAATTTCAAAACCACTCCGTTTTCTCTTCGTAGGGTCACGTCGTGGCAGAGCAAAACCGTCGCAGTATCCTTCATCATGATGCCTTGCCTTCTCAACTTTTCTGCACGATTTGACAGTTCTTTGGCACCACTTCCTCGGAAACTGCTGTAACATTAACTCTCCCCCATATCCCTTTATTTAACCGCGCCGAGCAGTTCGCCTCTTCATCCTCTTGCTCCTTACTAGCCATCGGCAAAAAAAACCCCTTCCTCTGTAGCCATGTCTTCCTCCTCCTCCTCCTCTGCCTCATCAGGCCTCTCCTACTTATCCTCTCCCTCCCGTGAGCCCACGCCGGAGTGGGACTCGCTGGCGGTGTACGACCTCCGCGCCCCGGAGAAGTGGGACATCGAGTCCCACGATTCCTCCGTCTGGTCCGAGGACGACAAGTCCTTGACCGACGGAGAAGATGACTTCCAGTTCCTCGTCGACGGGGAGCTGGATGCGGGGAGCGAGGACGACCGCTTCTCGTGGGACGGCTACACCTCCTCCGACGAGGAGGACGAAGAGGAGGACGACGATTCCTCCGACGAATACCCGCCGGCGAAGCGCTTCCGCGCCGGGTCGGACGACGACGACGAGGAGGACGAGGCTCCCGTAGAGGGCTACGGGAGCAGCGACGAGGAGCCCGCCAGCAGCAGCGCCGGCGGCAGTGATGACGACGACGAGGGCAGCAACGGCCCTTAGATTAGGGACTTACTAGTATAGGACTAGTAGTAGTAGTAATCGGCTTTTGTTCTTTCTTCCTTGAGCAATCGGCTCTTCTCTGTAAAGCCCCTTTATTAATGAAGAAAATATTTTTAAGCCGATTTTACTTTCTTATCAATTTTGCCGATTGTCAAAGCGAGTCAACGCACCAAGAGCCGATGGCAGCGCATCGGCCTTTGCCATAAAACGTGAGTAAGGCCAACTTAGTTGCCTATTCAAACGGTAACCTGCAACTTATCTGAAAGAGCAACACTCAGATCCCCAAATCGCCGCTCGAACAGATCTAACTCACGGCCACGCGAACCTCAGATCTCAATCGCGCAGGTTCAACTCCGCAGCGAATCCAATGGCGGAATCATCCAACGCCAACGCCATGGTCTCCGGCCTGAAGGTAATCCTCAACCGCTCCTCGCTGCCGGAACATAGTGCTAGAATTAACAACAAACATCTGAATTAATGCTTCGTCCCGTCATTAATTTCTAGGTATCAGACATTCTACTGCTGCATCCTTCTCTTCCAAATTCTCTCTGTCTTGGCCCTCGTTCTACTGAGAGTTCTGCCCATTTGATTTCATGCGAGGCCAACAGAATTCCCTTCGTGAACCAAAATCTAGATCTGACCTCTTGGGCCGACTGCTTACGAGCCTGGCCTAATCCTCCTGAAGATTGGGTTTCATGGTACAATAGAATTTCCAAAACCAACCAAGCCACCTGGGAAACCGCAGGAATAGCCGATGCTTTAGCTTTATCCTGTCTCCCCTTGAGAAACATGAAAACCTTCTGAAAACCATCGGCTATTTTTGGTCTGATGCTTTGAATTGCTTCATGTTTGGTCATGGCCCCATGACGCCAACCTTACTAGATGTGGCCATGATCACTGGTTTAGACATTGTATCACCAAGCCCATCTGCCTTTAGGCTGCCCAAGGTCCCCTTCACGCTTTCTTCCAAAACAGAGTGCACAAACTAGGGTGCTTACCTCCGGCGCCACATGAAAAACAAAGGCCCTGTAACAGAGAAAGAACACACGGCATTCCTGAATTTCTGGTTGGAACACTTCATATTCTGTGGTCCTTCACTTGCTCCAACCAAGAATTACCTCTCCCTGGCCTACGAACTTGCCAGAGGCACTCAGCTTGGCATTGGCAAACTGTTTCTTGGGGAGGTCTATAGATATCTCTAGCTAATGTCTGTCAAACTGTTCTCCCAATAGACAGTCAAAACCGGAGGTCCCTGGTGGTTTATTCAGCTATGGGCCCAGCTGTACTTTCAAAACCAGACCCCAAACTTTCCACCTTTGGCTACTTGCACTTTCCCAGATACTAATGGGAGGCAGATCCGATGCACTAGCTACGGCCAAGCTCTATATAGCCTTCCGAGCAACGAACCGACCTTCAAGGGAGCATCAGAGTGGTTCAGAACTTTCTACCAAGGCCTGGACAATCCTCTCTTCTTTCCTTATACGGAGTCTGAAAATTTCGAAAATCCAGTCTCCTCCAGGTTAGATAGCTTTGCCGATGACGCCAGCACTCGGCAATTGTATTCCATCATGATCCGTCCCTGCTTCCTTCCAATTGGCATGAGCACCTCAAACAGGATCATCAAACCTGGGTATGAGTCTTATCAGCCGGTCGTAGCAGCCCGGCAACTTGGTCTTGGACAGGTATCTCCCCATTTCTTTCTGCATCACCTGACAGAGTGCAGAGCTGAGCTACCTGATGTCCTCACCAGTCAGAGGTGTTATTCCTTCTTTGACGCTCTAGCCATCCCAATTCCTCACAACCTCTCTTTCACCTCATCAACCGATGGTTTCGAGACTTGGTGGTCAATGTGGAAGACTCATGCCTTCAGGAGAGCTCTAGGGCCATTGCTGAAACAACTTGATGCTGAATATGACATCCCTGCAGAACAGGTACCACTACTCACAAATTATTTTGAAGTGGCTCATAATGATTTCCTTTTATAACCTTTCTCTGTGTCCTCGCAGCAACAAGACGGTCAAGATCCTGTAGATGATGACGGTTCCCCTTTCAGATTCCTCCCACCAGCTCTGGTGGTCCTCTTCTGCAAAAACTCACCATCTTTGAAAAAGGTTGTGATGCAGAGTCAGCCGATTGCACCAAAATCGGCTTCCAAAAGCAGAGTATCTTCTAGGCCAGCTGCCCCCCGAGCCATAGTCAAGGCGAGGACAGCAGTGAGGAAGGTAGCTGCCAGGAAGACTCTGAAGCGCCAAAGCCCTACTCCAGCTCAAGAAAGTTTGCACGTAAGTTGATCCATGTTTTGGCTGATTTCATTTATCCTTCTAGGCTTCTGCAACACGCTTGTATTTCTTTTACAGACCTCCACTGAAGAAAACTCCAGTGAGGACACACAGTCCAGTCGAAGGGACTCGAGCTCGGGCAACTCTGAGAAAACCACCACGCAGAGCCAGTCAGACTTGCCACCGTCGGCTTCCAAGAAAAGGTCAGCCCCTGAACCTGCTGTCTCCCAAACTCTCATCAAAGCAGGGCAGGGCAGTCGCACAAAGAGCCGATGCATCAAGAGAGCTCGCAAGGAACCGCAACCCTCTTCATCAAACCAGGAGATTTCGAACGTAATCCCCTCCATACTCTCCTTGGCTCATATTTCATGCTAACCCATTGCTGTTCTTGTCGGCTAACCATTCCCTTTGCAGACTGATGACACCTCCAGTGGGGAAGTTGAGGAGGTACCAATGCCATCCGCCACCCTGGACCTAGCAACTTCTAAGAGTGTAGCTGACAAGGTGGCCAACTTGGCCCAACCCACAGCAGAAACACCAGAGCCGATCACCTCTTCATCGGCTGTTCCTCTGGTCTTAGAAGAGGTACAATCCTTTCCCTTAGCTCTACCATACTCCTTTGCTGTCTCCTGACGTTTTTCTTGTTGTTTTTCAGGGTTATAACCTTTCAAGCTTGCTAACATTTGACCCCGAATCCATCGAGCCGGCTACTGCTAAAGCAAGCGAAGAGCCAGGATCCAGCACTACGCATGGTCAGCTCCAGCATCTCAAGGCCCTGCTCTCCTCCTCCATCGAGACATTGGTTGAAGACTCCGAGGTAGTGAAGAGCATTCTGGAAGACATCCAGCCTCATCTCCCGGTGACGCTGCAGGTGAAACTGCGGCCGGTTGTGACTCGTCCGCCTACGGGTCAAGGGTGAAATTGGCTCGTCAGAGAATCGACCTGCGCCACGCCCAGCTTCCGTTGAAAGCCGATATTGCAGACAAATGCCAGCGGCTTAATGAGAAAAAGGCGGCTTTGGACGCCAAAACTGACACATCTGTCAGTACTGCTGATCTGGCGACCTTGCGCAAAGAGTTGGAGGCCCTTGAAGAGAAGGTTCGGGCAACAAAACAGCTCATTGAAGCTAAGGAAGCTCTTATCGCCCACTCCCTCGAGGAAGCAGAAGGCCTCAAAGCTGAACTGAAGACTGATCTAGCCGAAATCCGCGCCTTGAACAAGCAGCTGGTGGCAGGAAAAGACGAAGATGATGAGGCCGAGATCGCCGAGGTGGATCGTGTTCGTGTTGATGCCCTCCATGCCCTTGAGATGTTCCTTCAGTTTGTACTCTAGAGTCGATGGCTGTGCATCGGCTTTTTGTTTCTTAGTTCTAAAGTCGATGTCTGTGCATCGGCTGTACTCTATAAAAAAAAATTTACTGGCCGATTTTGAGCATCGGCCTACATATTTTATTGTCCATTATTCCATATTAGGTGCCCCCCGAGCCGAATCTTTCAAGTGATTGAAGATATCGGCTCTTGCTGATGAATGTTGGTCGTAGCTTATCCCAGGACCAATGTCAATCTCTTCTAGCTCATCAGCTGACGTAAACCGATACCCTAGCTTTCCGTCGCCTGTTAAGTCGATGTTGAACACAGGCAGAACGTATGGCGAAGATAGTTTTGGCCGATTGCTGGAATCGGCCCCATGTTGATTGACTTGCTCAATGAAGGTTTACCACTTGTATGTGCTCCCTTACAGGAGGGAGTCTCCCTACCACGACTACGTGACATGTTTGAAGTGAGATCCTTGCTTTTTATTTTTTGGGGCCGATCGCCGGGATCGGCCTTGCCACGTATGTCGATGGATGTTGCTCTTGCTACTCTATCAGGCCGGTGGATAAGACCAGCCTCACCCCGTTTTTTGTCACCTCGATGCGATCACAGCCGTCCAAACTAATTCCAGAGAGCGCACTTGGTCTTCCGAGTCCCAAATGTTCATGCCGGCTATTGAGACATCGATCGAGTCATCTGCATGTACGACTTCTACGTCGTCTCCATCCCACTGTATCAGGCATTGGTGCATTGTAGATGGAATGCAACAGTTGGCGTGAATCCAATCCCTTCCTAGCAGGACAGCGTAGGTGCTCTTGCTGTCGACGATGAAGAATGTCGTTGGGATCGTCTTTCGGCCTATGGTTAGATCCATGTTCAGGACACCTTGCGTCCCTGATGCTTGGCCGTTGAAGTCGTTTAGCGTGACGTTGGTCTTGATCAGATCGGCACTGGAGCGTCCCAAACGCCGTAGCATGGAATATGACATTATATTAACCGCCGCTCCCGTGTCAACCAACATCCTGCCGACGGGCTGCCCATTGATATAACCTTTTAGGTACAGGGCCTTCATGTGTTTGTAGCCCTTCTCCCGTGGCTTTTCAAAGATGACGGGTTGTGGACCGCAGTCAAACTGTGCTATCGGCACTTCTTCAGTTCCTGGGGCACGAAACTCCGATGGAAGGATGAACACCATGTTTGTGTCAGCCGATGTACTCACATCGGCTCTTACTTGCTTGGGACGCCAAACTTTCTTTGGTGGACGATTCTCCTCGTCCAAAGTCTGCTGAATTTTCACGGCCAGATCGGGCCGCGCTTTCCTCAACGTGTGCAAGTATCGCGCTTCGGCTTGCTCCAAGCTATGTAGCCGCTGAACCCTACGCTTTTGGGAGTGGTCGAGTCCATCGGGGCACCATCTTGGCCGGTGGTACCTATCTTCTTCTTCATCTTCTGACTCCTCAAAGTCTTCATCTTGAGATGACTCAGCTCGTTTGTTCTGTGGCGGGAGAGGCCCTAGACGCTTGAAAACCGAAACTTCCCCTGCATCCCTCTTCTCGCCGTCTACACTCCGGCGAGTTGTCGATTGTGGGCAATCGGCTCATCCCCGAATCCCAGCAGTGTTTAAAGAAGGGACAGTCCCAGTGTCTATCCATGTCATCCTGCTCCCTTGACCTCTCTTTGGCGCGGTGTTCAGGTCCATCGTCGTCTTTCTCATTACGACGACGTCTTCCATTGTCCAGGTCAGACCGATGATGTCTCTCGTCATCTCTATCGTACTGCCGACGTCGGTCATACTGATACTCATATTTGTTAAGGAGATGCGTGGAGAGTGGTTTTTGGTATCGCACGCTTCTCACTTGTTCCTCGGTGAGGTGCCGCTTGTCATCATATCGGGGCCGGTCGCGTGGATCGGCCTCCTCCTTTTCCTTGTTGCGAGAGTGACTGCTTTCCTCTTTATCCTTGCCATGGTGGCGCACAGGCCCTGCCATGTTGACATCGAACGAGAAATCCAGTCAACGCCTCGCGGAGTGGTTAGGTTCCACCATGTTGACGCCAGGGAACGGATGTGTGTCCACTTTCATGGCAAACTGCCCAAAGAGCAATCGGCCTTGTTCTATCGCCATTTGGATCTGCTGACGAAACACCTTGCGGTCATTGGTGGTATGGGTGAACGAGTTATGCCATTTGCGGTACGGCCTCCCGTTCATCTCTTGTGCCTGTGGGGATTTTATGGCCTTCGGGTAACTTCACTGCTTTTTTCCTTAAGCAATAGATCGAAAATTTGCTCGGCTTTGCTCAAATCGAAGTCAAACCCTCTTGCAGGCCCTTGTGGTTTTACCCATTTGCGGGACACGGGATTTGCCCCCGAGCCCATTCAGCCTACAGCCACCTCCGGGTCCGGTGCAGGATCTTCGGCTTCTTCCATCTCGACCAGGCCTACCGGACGCTTGAACTTGTCTTGGTACAATTCAGGGTGCCGCTGCTCATACGATGTGAGTTTCGCACCATGTGCGACAATGAACCTGTACTCGCTTGGGAAGCCAGATCCTTGATCGGCGTTGCGAGGCCCAATGCTGCCAGCTCGATTGCTTCTTTCTCAGATAAACGAACCGAATAACATCGTTTCCTGACAGTCCTGAAACGTTGGATGTATTCAGACACTGTTTCTCCCCGCTTCTGCCGCACCTGTGTTAGATCGGCAATGCCGGCCTCGGTAGCTTCTGAGTGATATTGCACGTGAAACTGCTCCTCCATTTGCTTCCACGTCCGGACTGAGTTTGGTGGCAACGACGTGTACCATCCAAAGGCTGATCCCGTAAGAGATTGTGCGAAAAACCTCACACGTAGCGGGTCTGACGCTGAAATCATGCTTAGCTGCGCCAAATATCGGCTTACGTGCTCTATTGAGCTAGACCCTTCTGCTCCATTGAATTTTGAGAATTCAGGGAGCCGATATTTGGGTGGCAGCGGGATCAGATCGTACTCGTCGGGGTACGGCTTGGAATAGCCGATTGTTTTCCTTTTCGGCAAGATGCCGAACTGGTCTCTCAAGATGGTGCTGATCTGCTCCATGGTATTAGCGGTAGGGACCGAGCTCTCATGACTCGTCCTGGTAGCATATTTAGCTAGCCAAGCTTGTTTGTCAGCATCTGCTCCAGAAATCCCTGTTGGTACAATCTGGTTCGTGCGCGCCAAGGCATTGCAGTCCGGCACGTATGTGCACACGTATCCATGTGGGATCTCCTTAGGCGGCTCATATAGGAATTGGCAATCGCTCGGATCGCCTCCTACCTTGTAGACGATGTACGCCGGTGAACCCGGCGGCTCTGGCGCCGCAAGAGTGAATGGCAGCGGCGGTCTAATCTGGAGCGGTATCTCTCCCTCGTGAGTCCCCAGGGTAGGTCCTGACGGAGAGTACTGATGCTTCATGATCTCTTGCACCACTCGGACCGCAACGCGCTCGAAAGCGTTCACCAAGCTCTCAGAATGGCGGTGTAGAGAATGAGCCTCCATGTAATTAATCTCCTGGCGTAGAGCTCTGGTGCGCTCCTCTGAAGATGTAGAGAGGTCTACTTCATCGAGAGCACCTTCAGGGGAGAACCCTTTCCATCTGATGCCATGTGAACGGGTCTTCATGAAAGAGCCGACGAGATCGGCTTCCAAGATGGCTTTCATCTCATCGTACTTCTTCTTGTGTTCCTCCGGCGGATCTGCGTACGTGGCTCGGTTCGCCCACCACCTCATCCGCAGCTTTTGACATGGTTGCGGCAGATGTCGACGTAGTGGCTGTAGAAGGTCCCACCGGGCGTGCCGAAATGTGTTCGCTGTCGAAAACCCACCGGCGAGTAGCGACGGGCAACACCGTAGAGCCGGGAGGCTCCCGGGATTGCGGTGGACCCTGGTCCCTCGGGCGACGGCCCGCAATGCCTTCCGGCACACGTCCCGGTGCTTACGAGGGCGTGCCACCCGACCTATACCCGGTCGGGAAGGTGATGGATTGCTTCGACTAGTTTCTGCATGGCAAACACGTAAACATTAAATACGAGCCCCGATCGGCTCTTAAGTTGTTCGTGGATCGGCTCAAAGAGCCGATTGCCCCATGGTTCATGTTAGATTTATAAGGACATGGGGATCATGCTTTATCAATATCGAGCTAAACTAATCTACGATAGTCTAGGGTTTTCACCGTATAATTGGAACATCCTATGCGTAGTTGAGCCTAGCAGATACGTAAGATGATGGAAAACCAGCCCTAAAGAGGCCTAAAAACCAACGTGAAGTTGATCCCCGGAACAATCCCTCTAGAGCTTAATAAACCACACCTTACGCATTACCGGATCGTTCAACCCGTTTATAAGGCCTAACCATACGGATATCAAACCAATCCTTGAAGAACAAAGAGCAACTATAACGGATTAGATCTACTAAATAAAGAACAAGCAAGATGCTGCCCTTACACCTAAAATAGGTGTAAGGGCAGCTAGATACCGAGGGGCAGCGTAGCTAAACAAGTACGTCGTGAAAGCATCGACGTCAGCCCCAAAACACCTAAGATAAGGGTGTTGCTCGCCATCAAAAAGGCTTCAGCACGAGCAACACCAATAACGAATAAGCGATATCGCCTAGATCGCAAGATGCGATCTAGGCAGCATGTTGCTTACCCGGGAGAAACCCTTGAAACAAGGGGTGGCGATGCGCCTAGATTGATTTGTTGTGAACGTGATCGTCCTCCTTTCTCAATAACCCTAGATACATATTTATAGTCCGTAGACTTTCTAACTTGGGAACAAACCCAATTGTGTACGAGCTAAACTCTATCTCTTAATTCTAACCGATACGTAACCTACTATAATTTACAGATACACGGGCAATCTAGCCCAAACTTCTTGTACAAGGCCGATTCAGGAATACTTTCCATGCATATCCTCTAAGCCCACTTAATCACGGCCCATCTCCAGACTTGGTTAAATTCTGGTGATAACACACATCTTATGTGCTTTACTTGGAGCGTCTGTTTGTTTTTGTTTTTGTTTTTGTTTGAATAAAATCAGATCCTAGCATTCTTTGTTTGGGAGAGAGACACGCTCCGCTGTTTCGTATGAACACATGTGTTCTTAGCTTTATCTTTAATGTTCATTGCGAAGGTTGAACTACTTCATTCATTGTTATATGGTTGGAAACGGAAAATGCCGCATGTGGTAAATGGTATAATGTCTTGAATAATTTGATACTTGGCAATTTTTGTGCTCATATAGATCATGTTTAAGCTCTTGCATCATGTACTTTGTACCCATTAATGAATAACTACATAGAGCTTGTTAAAATTTGGTTTGCATGATTGATCTCTAGAGTCTAGGTATTTTATGGTTAAGGTGTTTGAACAACAAGGAGACAATGTAAAGTCTTATAATAGTTACAATATGTTCATATGTGAGCTTTGCTGCACCGTTTTATACTTGAGTTTGCTTCAAACAACCTTGCTAGCCTAGCCTTGTATTGAGAGGAATTCTTCTCGTGAATCCAAATCCTTGAGCCAATAACCATGCCATTTGTGTCCATCATACCTACCTACTACATGGTATTTCTCCGCCATTCCAAAGTAAATTACTTGAGTGCTACCTTTCAAATTTCTATCCTTTGCCTTTCCAATATATAGCTCATGGGAAAAATAGCCTTAAAAACTATTGTGGTGAAGAATATGTACTTATGTGTCTTATTTCTTAATAAGTTGCTTGTTGAGTGGTAACCATGTTTCTGGGGACGCCATCAACTTTTACCTTTGTTGAATATCATGTGAGTTGCTATGCATGTTCGTCTTGTCTGAAGTATGGGCGATTTTCATGATCATATGGTTTGAGTATGTATATTGTTAGAGAAGAACATTAGGTCGCTAACTAAAGCCATGATCCATGGTGGAAGTTTCAGTTTGGACAATCAATCCTCAATCTCTTATGAGAATTTTAACTGTTGTTGAATGCTTATGCATTAAAGAGGAGTCCATTATCTGTTGTCTATGTTGTCCCGGTATGGATGTCTAAGTTGAGAATAATCAAAAGCGAGAAATCCAATGCGAGCTTTCTCCTTAGACCTTTGTACGAGGCGGCATAGAGGTACCCCTTTGTGACACTTGGTTGAAACATATGCTATGCAATGATAATCCATGTTAATCCAAGCTAATTAGGACAAGGTGCGAGCACTATTGGTATACTATCCATGAGGCTTGCAACTTATAGGATATCTTATACATAACACATATGCTTTATTACTACCGTTGACAAAATTGTTTCTTGTTTTCAAAATGAAAAGCTCTAGCACAAATATAGTAATCCATGCTTCCCTCTGCGAAGGGCCAATCTTTTACTTTATTGTTGAGTCAGTTTACCTATCCCTTCTATCTTAGAAGCAAACACTTGTATCAACTGTGTGCATTGATTCTTACATGTTTACTTATTGCACTTGTTATATTGCTTTGTGTTGACAATTATCCATGAGATATATATGTTGAAGTTGAAAGCAACTGCTGAAACTTATATCTTCCTTTGTGTTGCTTCAATACCTTTACTTTGAATTTATTGCTTTATGAGTAACTCTTATGCCAGTCTTATTGATGCTTGTCTTGAAAGTATTATTCATAAAAAGTCTTTGCTATATGATTCATTTGTTTACTCATTATCTTCATCATTGCTTCGAATCGCTGCATTCATCTCATATGCTTTACAATAGTATGATCAAGATTATGACAGCATGTCACTTCAGAAATTATCTTTGTTATCGTTTACCTACTCGAGGGCGAGTAGGAACTAAGCTTGGGGATGCTTGATACGTCTCAAACGTATCAATAATTTCTTATGTTCCATGCTACTTTATTGATGGTACTCACATGTTTTATACACATTATATGTCATTATTATGCATTTTCCGGCACTAACCTATTGACGAGATGCCGAAGAGCCAGTTGTTGTTTTCTGCTGTTTTTGGTTTCAGAAATCCTACAAAGGAAATATTCTCGGAATTGGACGAAATCAACACCCAGGGTCCTATTTTCCACGAAGCTTCCAGAAGTCCGAAGAGGAAACGAAGTGGGGCCACGGGGCGACGACACACTAGGGCGGCGCGGCCTGGGCCCTGGCCGCGCCGGCCTGTTGTGTGGGTCCCCCGTGACGCCCCTTGACCTGCCCTTCCGCCTACTTGAAGCCTTCATCGCGAAACCCCCAGTACCGAGAGCCACGATACGGAAAACCTTCCAGAGACGCCATCACCGCCAATCCCATCTCGGGGGATTCAGGAGATCGCCTCCGGCACCCTGCCGGAGAGGGTAATCATCTCCCGGAGGTCTCTTCATCGCCATGATCGCCTCCGGATCGATGTGTGAGTAGTCCACCCCTGGACTATGATTCCATAGCGGTAGCTAGATGGTTGTCTTCTCCTCATTGTGCTATCATGTTAGATCTTGTGAGCTTCCTATCATGATCAAGATCATCTATTTGTAATGCTACATGTTGTGTTTGTTGGGATCCGATGAATATTGAATACTATGTCAAGTTGATTATCAATCTATCATATATGTTATTTATGTTCTTGCACGCTCTCCGTTGCTAGTAGAGGCTCTGGCCAAGTTGATACTTGTGACTCCAAGAGGGAGTATTTATGCTCGATAGTGGGTTCATGCCTCCATTAAATGCAGGACGATGTGAGAAAGTTCTAAGGTTGTGGATGTGCTGTTTCCACTAGGGATAAAACATCGATGCTTTGTCTAAGGATATTTGTGTTGATTAGATTACGCACCATACTTAATGCAATTGTCTGTTGTTTGCAACTTAATACTGGAGGGGGTTCGGATGATAACCTGAAGGTGGACTTTTTAGGCATACATGCATGCTGGATAGCGGTCTATGTACTTTGTCATAATGCCTGATACGTCCCAAACGTATCTATAATTTCTTATGTTCCATGCTACTTTTATGATGATACTCACATGTTTTATACACATTATATGTCATTATTATGCATTTTCCGGCACTAACCTATTAACGAGATGCCGAATAGCCAGTTGTTGTTTTCTGCTGTTTTTGGTTTCAGAAATCTTAGTAAGGAAATATTCTCGGAATTGGACAAATCAACGCCCAGGGTCCTATTTTTCCACGAAGCTTCCAGAAGTCCGAAGAGGAAACGAAGTGGGGCCACGAGGTGGCCACACAACAGGGCGGCGCGGCCCAAGCCCTGCCGCGCCGGCCTACTGTGTGGGCCCTCGTGACGCCCTTGACCCGCCCTTCCGCCTACTTAAAGTCTTCGTCGCGGAACCCCCGATGCGAGAGCCACGATACGGAAAACCTTCCGGAGACGCCGCCGCCGCCAATCCCATCTCGGGGGATTCGGGAGATCGCCTCCGGCACCCTGCCGGAGAGGGGAATCATCTCCCGGAGGTCTCTTCATCGCCATGATCGCCTCCGGATCGATGTGTGAGTAGTCCACCCCTGGACTATGGGTCCATAGCGATAGCTAGATGGTTGTCTTCTCCTCATTGTGCTATCATGTTAGATCTTGTGAGCTGCCTATCATGATCAAGATCATCTATTTGTAATGCTACATGTTGTGTTTGTTGGGATCCGATGAATATTGAATACTATGTCAAGTTGATTATCAATCTATCATATATGTTATTTATGTTCTTGCATGCTCTCCGTTGCTAGTAGAGGCTCTGGCCAAGTTGATACTTGTGACTCCAAGAGGGAGTATTTATGCTCGATAGTGGGTTCATGCCTCCATTAAATGCAGGACGGTGACGAGAAAGTTCTAACGTTGTGGATGTCTTGTTGCCACTAGGGATAAAACATCGATGCTTTGTCTAAGGATATTTGTGTTTATTACATTACGCACCATACTTAATGCAATTGTCTGTTGTTTGCAACTTAATGCTTGGAAGGGGTTCGGATGATAACCTTAAAGTGGACTTTTTAGGCATAGATGCATGCTTGGATAGCGGTCTATGTACTTTGTCGTAATGCCACTGATTAAATCTCATAGTACTCATCATGATATATGTATGTGCATTGTTATGCCTTCTTTATTTGTCAATTGCCCAAGCGTAATTTGTTCACCCAACATACTGTTTATCTTATGAGAGAGACACCACTAGTGGACTGTGAACCCGGTCCTATTCTTTACATCCGAAATACAATCTACTGCAATTGTTCTTTTCTTGTTCTTCGCAAACAATCATCATCATCCACACTATACATTTAATCCTTTGTTTACAGCAAGCCGGTGAGATTGACAACCTCACTGTTACGTTGGGGCAAAGTACTTTGATTGTGTTGTGCAGGTTCCACGTTGGCGCCGGAATCCCTGGTGTTGCGTGATATGTCTCCGACGTATCGATAATTTCTTATGTTCCATGCCACATTATTGATGATATCTACATGTTTTATGCATACTTTATGTCATATTTATGCATTTTCCGGCACTAACCTATTAACGAGATGCCGAAGAGCCAGTTGTTGTTTTCTGCTGTTTTTGGTTTCAGAAATCCTAGTAAGGAAATATTCTCGGAATTGGATGAAATCAACGCCCAGGGGCCTATTTTTCCACGAAGCTTCCAGAAGTCCGAGGGAGAGACGAAGTGGGGCCACGAGGCGACGACACGCCAGGGCGGCGCGGCCCAGGTGCTGGCCGCGCGGCCCTGTTTTGTGGGTCCCTCGTGACCCTCCCGAGGCTGCCCTTCCGCCTACTTAAAGCCTCCGTCGCGAAACCCCCAGTACCGAGAGCCACGATACGGAAAACCTTCCAGAGACACCGCCGCCGCCAATCCCATCTCGGGGGATTCAGGAGATCGCCTCCGGCACCCTGCCGGAGAGGGAATCATCTCCCGGAGGACTCTTCACCGCCATGGTCGCCTCCGGAGTGATGAGTGAGTAGTTCACCCCTGGACTATGGGTCCATAGCAGTAGCTAGATGGTCGTCTTCTACTTATGTGCTTCATTGTCGGATCTTGTGAGCTGCCTAACATGATCAAGATCATCTATACTGTAATGCTATATGTTGTGTTTGTCGGGATCCGATGGATAGAGAATACTATGTTATGTTGATTATCAATCTATTACCTATGTGTTGTTTATGATCTTGCATGCTCTCCGTTATTAGTAGAGGCTCGGCCAAGTTTTTACTCTTAACTCCAAGAGGAGTATTTATGCTCGATAGTGGGTTCATGCCTCCATTAAATGCAGGACGAGTGACAGAAAGTTCTAAGGTTGTGGATGTGATGTTGCCACTAGGGATAAAACATTGATGCTATGTCCGAGGATGTAGTTATTGATTACATTACGCACCATACTTAATGCAATTGTCTGTTGTTTGCAACTTAATGCTGGAAGGGGTTCGGATGATAACCTGAAGGTGGACTTTTTAGGCATAGATGCATGTTTGGATAGCGGTCTATGTACTTTGTCGTAATGCCCAATTAAATCTCACTATACTTATCATATCATGTATGTGCATTGTCATGCTCTCTCTATTTGTCAATTGCCCGACTGTAATTTGTTCACCCAACATGCTATTTATCTTATGGGAGAGACACCTCTACTGAACTGTGGACCCGGTCCATTCTTTTACATTGAATACAATCTCTTGCAATACTTGTTCTACTGTTTTACTGCAACCAATCATCATCCACACTATACATCTAATCCTTTGTTACGGCAAGCCGGTGAGATTGACAACCTCAGCTGTTTCGTTGGGGCAAAGTACTTTGGTTGTGTTGTGCGGGTTCCACGTTGGCGCCGGAATCCCTGGTGTTGCGCCGCACTACATCCCGCCGCCATCAACCTTCGACGTGCTTCTTGGCTCCTCCTGGTTCGATAAACCTTGGTTTCTTTCTGAGGGAAAACTTGCTGTTGTACGCATCACACCTTCCTCTTGGGGTTCCCAACGGACGTGTGCTTTACACGCCATCAAGCATTTTTTCTGGCGCCGTTGCCGGGGAGATCAAGACACGCTGCAAGGGGAGTCTCCACAATCCAATCTGTTTACTTTGTTTTTGTCTTGCTTTATTTTATTTACTACTTTGTTTGCTGCATTATATCAAAACACAAAAAAAAATTAGTTGCTAGCTTTACTTTATTCTTGTCTTGCACTCTATATCAAAAACACACAAAAAAATAGTTACATGCATTTACTTTATTTAGTTTGCTTTATTTACTACTGCTAAAATGAATACTCCTGAGAACACTAAGTTGCGTGATTTCACTAGTTAGGCTTAATGGAAAACAACAAAAATATTAGAGATCTTTATAGTATCTATCTTGAGTTAGGACATGATGTGTTTGAAGAGAAAATTTAAAAAACCTATGGAACTTTATATGCATGATAATGCCAATGTTATTAGTATGAATGCTTTGAACACCATTGTTGCTAATGCTATGGAAGAATTTAAGCTTGGGGAAGCTGGTTTTGATGAGCATGATATTTTTAGTCCCCCAAGCATGGAGGAGAAAATTTACTTTGATGATGCTTTGCCTCCCATTTATGATGATTATAATGATAGTGGTATTTTGGTGCCACCTACTATGGAGGATAAAGTTTATTATGATTATACCATGCCTGCAATTTATGATGATTACAATGATGGTTGTGATAGTTTTACTCCCACTATTACTAATAAAATTGATTATGCTTATGTGGAGAGTAATGATACTTTTATGCATGTGAATAAGAACGCTTTATGTGATAGTTATATTGTTGAGTTTGTTCATGATGCCACTGAAAGTTATTATGAGAGAGGGAAACATGGTTATTTGCATCTTAATAATATTAAGTTTCCCCTCTTTATGTTGAGAATTTTGAAGTTACTCGTGTTTTATCTTCCTATGCTTGTCACTTTGCTCCTCATGAATTTATTTGTGTACAAGATTCCTTTTCATAGGAAGTGGGTTAGACTTAAATTTGTTTCATACTTGCTTTTTGATGCTCTCTTTGCTTCAACTCTCATCCTTATGTGAGCATCATTAAAATCTACTGAACCCATCTTAAGGCTATAAAGAAAGCACTTCTTAGGAGATAACCCATGTGTTTATTTTACTTCTGCACTTTTATTTTATATTTGAGTCTTGGAAGTTGTTACTACTGTAGCAACCTCTCCTTATCTTAGTTTTGTGCATTGTTGTGCCAAGTAAAGTCGTTGATAGTAAGGTTCATACTAGATTTGGATTACTGCGCGAGAAACAGATTTCTTTGCTTGTCACAAATCTGGGCCTAATTCTCTGTAGGTAACTCAGAAAATTATGCCAATTTACGTGAGTGATCCTCGGATATGTACGCAACTTTCATTCAATTTGAGCATTTTCATCTGAGCAAGTCTCGGTGCCTCAATAAAATTCGTCTTTACGGACTGTTACTGTTTGACAGATTCTTCCTTTTATTTCGCATTGCCTCTTTCGCTGTGTTGGATGGATTTATTTGTTCCATTACCTTCCAGTAGCTTTGTGCAATGTTCGAAGTGTTAAGAATGATTGTGTCACCTGCGAACATGTGAATTTTTGATTATGCACTAACCCTCTAATGAGTTTGTTTCGAGTTTGGTGTGGAGGAAGTTTTCAAGGATCAAGAGAGGGAGATGATACAATATGATCAAGGAGAGTGAAAGCTCTAAGCTTGGGGATGCCCCGGTGGTTCACCCCTGCATATTTTAAGAAGACTCAAGCGTCTAAGCTTGGGGATGCCCAAGGCATCCCCTTCTTCATCGACAACATTATCGGGTTCCTCCCCTGAAACTATATTTTTATTCCATCACATCTTATGTGCTTTGCTTGGAGCGTCGGTTTGTTTTTGTTTTTGTTTGAATAAAATGGATCCTAGCATTCATTGTGTGGGAGAGAGACACGCTCCGCTGTTGCATATGGACAAATATGTCCTTAGGCTTTACTCATAGTATTCATGGCGAAGGTTGAATCTTCTTCGTTAAATTGTTATATATATGGTTGGAATCGGGAAATGCTACATGTAGTAATTCTAAAATGTCTTGAATAATTTGATACTTGGCAATTGTTGTGCTCATGTTTAAGCTCTTGCATCATATACTTTGCACCCATTAATGAAGAAACACCTAGAGCTTGCTAAATTTGGTTTGCATATTTGGTCTCTCTAAAGTCTAGATAATTTCTAGTATTGAGTTTTGAACAACAAGGAAGACGGTGTAGAGTCTTATAATGTTTACAATATGTCTTTTATGTGAGTTTTGCTGCACCGGTTCATCCTTGTGTTTGTTTCAAATAACCTTGCTGGCCTAAACCTTGTATCGAGAGGGAATACTTCTCATGCATCCAAAATCCTTGAGCCAACCACTATGCCATTTGTGTCCACTGTTATCACCGAGAATTTGGCCAGGATCAGAGGTGGGCCGTGATTGGAGATGGGCTTGAAGAATATATATAGAAGAAATACATGAATCGGCCTTGTGTACCAAGTTTGGGCTAATTGCCCGTGTATCTGTACCATAGTAGGATACGTGTCGGATAGAAGTTAGAGTTTTACCCGTGCACGGTTAGGTGCACGCCTGAATTAGAAAGTCCCCCGGACTATAAATATGTATCTAGGGTTTATGAAATAAACAACAACCAACGTTCAACACAAACCAATCTCGGCGCATCGCCAACTCCCCCGTCTCGAGGGTTTCTTCCGGGTAAGCACCATGCTGCCTAGATCGCATCTTGCGATCTAGGCGGCTTACGTTTATTCGTCCTCCATGCGTTGCTCGTATTGAAGCCTTTTTGATGGCGGGCAACGTAGTTATCATAGGTGTTTTAGGGTTAGCATTGTTCTTCGTATCATATGCTATCGTCGTGCAACCCTTAGGCATCTAGCCGCCCTTACGCTATCACGGGTGTAAGGGCGGCACCCGCTTGATCATTATTTAGTAGATCCGATCCGTCATGATTGCTCCTTGTTCTTCAAGGATTAGTTTAATATCTGCATTGTTAGGCCTTACAAAGGGTTGGAGGATCCGGCGGCGTGTAGGGTGTCGTTTGCTAGCCCTAGACGGGACGTTCGAGGATCAACCTCGTGTTGGTTTTTAGGCCCTGTCTAGGATCGGCTTACGATCACCGTACGCGAGCGCGAGGCCCAATCACGAGTAGGATGTTCCGATTGTGCGGTGAAAACCCCGGATCGTAGTAGGTCGCTTCAGCTTTATCTTGATCAAGCGGGACCACCATCCGATCGTACACCTCGTACGCATCATGGGTGGATCGGCTCTTTGAGCCGATTCACGGGACAACTCTGAGAGCCGATCGAGGCTCGTATTTAGCGTTTACGTGTATGCCATGCAGGAAACTAAGCGAGGCATCATCCAACACCTTCACGACCGGGTATAGGTCGGGTGGCACGCCCTTGCGACGGCATCGGACGTGTGCGCGAGAAGGCTTTGCGGGCCGTCGCTCGGAGGGACCGGGGCCAGCCGCGGTCTGGGAGATTCCCGGCTCTACGGTGTTGCCCGTCGCTGCCCGCCGGTGGGTTTCGACCGCAACACATTACGGCACGCCCGGTGGGACCACCTTCGACATCCACCGCATCGCCATCTACATCCGAGATGGCGGAAGGCACTCCGGTCAAGTACGAGGATGCGGCCGAGGAGCTCAAGAAGAACCATGACGAGATCAAAGCAGTCCTCGAAGCCGACCTCATCGGCTCTTTCCACAGAACCCGCTCCCATGGCATCAGGTGGAAGGGGTTCTCACCTGAAGGCACGCTCGATGGAGTGGACCTGTCCTCCCCGTCAGAAGAACGCACCGGAGTCGCTACGTCGGGAGATCAACTTCATGGTGGCTCATTCGCTGCACCGCCACTCGAGAGCCTGGTGAACACTTTGGAGCGTGTCGCTCTTCGCGTGATCCGGGAAATCATGAGCCATCGGTACTCTCCGTCGGGACCGGTTCGGGGACTTACCAAGGAGAGATGCCACTCCGATCCCGTCCACCGCTGTCGTTCGCGTTGGCGGCACCGAAGTGCCGAACTCATCGGCATACGTCGTCTACAAGATTGGTGGTGACCCTAGTGACTACCAATTCCTACATGAGCGCCCAAGGAGATCCCGCATGGATACACGTGCGCATACGTGCCGAGCTGCACGTAGCTCGGGCACTCTCGAACCAGGCTGCAACGGCGGGGACTTACGGAACAGCGGGAGGAACGTCGGCAACGGATCTTGAGAAGCGGACGTGGCTAGCTAAGTACGCCACCCCGACAAACCTCCGGAGCTCAGCTCCTGCGGTTGGCTCGGAAGCTGGAAAAGCAAGCATGGGCTGGCTAAGTATGCCACCCGGCGAATCTTCGGGGTTCGACACCTTCAGCCATCACCGCGGATCAGATTTGTACAATTCGAAAGACCAATTCGGCATGATGCCGAAAAGGAGGACAATCGGCTATACCAAGCCGTACCCCAACGAGTACGAATTGATCCCGCTACCACCCAAATATCGGCTCCACGACTTCACAAAGTTTAGTGGATCAGATGGTTCCGGCTCCATCGAGCATGTGAGCCGATATTTGGCACGGCTGGGCACGATCTCAGCATCGAGATGAGCTGCGTGTGAGGTTCTTCGCACGAGTCCCTCACGGGATCGGCTTTCGGGTGGTACACATCGCTGCCACCGAACTCAATCCGGACTTGGAAGCGGTTGGAAGAGCGGTTCCACATACGGTATCACTCGGAGGCTTCAGAGGCTGGTATTGCCGATCTAGCACAAGTACGACGAAGCGCGGGGAAACGGTGTCGAGAATACATCCCGGCGCTTCGGGACCGTTAGGAACCGATGCTATTCGGTTCACGTAAGTGAAAAAGAAGCGATCGAGTTGGCGGTGGTGGGTCTCTCATCATCGATCAAGGACGTGGCCTCCCAAGCGAGACTACCCTTCATTGGCGCACATGGTGCGAAGGCCGTCGGCATATGAACGGCGCCACCCGGATGTTTACCGGGACAAATTCAAGCGTGCGGTGGTCTGGTTGAGGCGAACGAGGATGAAGGTGCTGCGGGAGATCAAGAGGTAGCGGTGGTTGAATGGACTCGGGCGGCAAGCCCCGTGTCCTGTAAGTGGGTTAAGCCACAAGGTCCTCCAAAAGGGTTCGACTTCGACGTGACCAAAGCTGAGCAGATTTTCGACCTCTTACTCAAGGAGAAGCGGCTAAAGGTACCGAAGGCCACAAGATCCCCACGGTGCGGGAGCTGAACGGAAAGCCATGCACGCAAGTGGCATAACACGTTCACCCACGCCACTAACGACTGCGAGGGTGTGGCGTCGGCGAGGTCCAAATGGCGATAGAACAAGGGTGGCTAATTTTCAACCGATACGCCATGAAGGTCGACACACACCCCTTCCCCGACGTTAACATGGTGGAGTATACTTACCATGGAGGGTGCCGGCCAGATTTCTCGTGCAATATCAACATGGTAGGACCTGGGCACCACTCTGGTAAGGACGGAGATGAGGGCAGCTGCTCTCATAGCAAAGACACAGAGGAAGCCGCTCCACGCGATCGGCTCCGCCACGACGGCAAGCGCTACATCATAGAGGGAGAAGTGAGGAATGTAAGATATCAGCGACCTCTCTCTGATCACCTCCTCAACAAGTATGTGGGTCAATACGACCAACGCCGGCGATACAACGACGATGATGAAAAAGATCGTATGGCTAGGGACGACAGGAGACGTCGCCGGCATGATCGCGACGAGGAGCGGTATGAGCGCCACGCCAAGGAAAAGTCGGGGGAGCAAGACGACGAGGATAGGCACTGGGACTGCCCCTTCTTCAGACACTGCTGGGATTCAGGAATGAGCCGATTGCCTACAATCGGCAACTTTCCAGAATGCAAACAAAAGAAGAAGGATGCAGCTAACGTGTCCGTGTTCAAGCGTCTAGGGCCTCTCCCGCCTCGGAACAAGCATGCTTGAGTCCGCTCGGGTGGAAGATCTCGAGGAACTAGAGGACGATGATGAAGAAGAAGACAAGTATCATCGGCCAAGGTGGTGCCACTGATGGGCTCGGCCGTTCCCAAAAGCGAAGGGTTCAACGTCTACGTGGGTTGGAGGAAGCCGAAAGGTTATACTGCACACGTTGAGGAAGGCGCGGCCGATCGGCCGCCAAAATTCAGCGAACCCTGGACGAAGAAGGTCGGCCACAAAGGAAAGAGTGGCGCCCCGGACAAAGAAAGCCGATGATGAGACATCGGTGGCACAAACATGGTCTTCATCCTTCCAACGGAGTATAGCGCTCCAGGATTAGACGAAGCACCTGTGGCACAACTTGACTGCGGCCCACGGCCGGTCATCTTCGAGAAGCCACGAGAAAGAAGCTACAGGCATCTGAAGGCCCTGTACTTGCGAGGTTACATCAATGGGCAGCTTGTCAACAAGATGTTGGTGGACACCGGAGCGGCGAGTTAACATTATGCCATACTCCATGCTACGTCGGTTGGGACGCTCCAGCTCGGATCCGATCAAGACCAATGTGACAGCGAGCGATTTCAACGGCCAAGCATCGACGCACAAGGTGTTCCGAATGTGGATCCGACCGTAGGAAGGAAAACTGTCCCTACGACGTTCTTTATTGTCGACGAGCAAGAGCTCCTATCTTGTCTTACAAGGGAGAGATTGGATCCACGCCAAGCTGTTGCATCCCATCCACGATGCACCAATGCCTAATACGATGGGATGGAGATGAGGTAGAAGTCGTCCACGCGAGATGATTCAGCCGAGATTTCAACGGCTGGCATGAACGTTTGGGAGACATCGGGCCAAGAGCCACTCTCGGGCATCAATTTGGACGATCGCTGAGCGCATCGACGTGACAAAGGACGGGGTTAGGCTGGTTTTATCCACCGGCCTGACCGTGTAACAAAAGCAGCATCTATGGACAAACGTGGCGATGCCGATCCAGGTGATCGGCCCCAAGGATTTATGGAGGAACATTGCAAAACCTTCATCGAGCAAGCAACATGGAGGCCGATTCCAGCAATCGGCCAAAATTATCCTCACCGTACATTCTGCACGGGTTCAGCATTTGATCCAACGAGAGAATACACGAAGAGCCGATACCCTCAATTACTTGAAAGAATCGGCTCGGGGGGCACCTAGGTGGATAGAACACGAGGATACGAAGTAGAAGTGTCTTTCAAATGCCCAGCAGCCCAAGATATTCTTTGATGATGGGCATTGAAGTATGGGGGCCGATACATAAATCGGCCGTAAAAAATTTGAAAATTTTTTAAGCACAGCCGATGCGCAGACATCGACTTAAGGACAGAAAGCCGATGCATGGCCATCGACTCAAGAGGTACAACTGTTATAAGCAGAAGCTCAATGGAGCAGGAAGTGGGTCACGAAGGGCGAGTTTGAGGGATCATGACCCTGACCAATGCCAAGAGCAGCATGGACGTGCAGATCAGGTTAAGGATGGGTTGCATCAAATCCGCCAAAGGAAAGGAGCCGATCTGACCAACAAGGCGCAAGAAGTGGACTGAAGAAGCTTGGGGGGCAGCTCACCCTGAAGGTTCTCTGCTCTGAGGAGCCGATTTTTGTTGAAATCGGCTGGCTCTGCATTATGACTTGGGGGCCGATGGCGGCACATTTGGCTGGCTCACTACTTTTCTCGCCTTAGCGAGGCTCGGGGGTAGCTTGCCCTGAAGGACCCTTTGCTATAGGAAGCCAATTTGGTTGAAATCGGCCGGCTACGCATCTCAACTTTTTGAGGAATGGTTGCTGCGGAAAAGCGGAGCAGGAGCACTGTCTGCGGAAGTATCAGCTCCGGCCTCCGGGTTGATTCAGCAATGGTCCTAGAGCTCTCCCGAAGACAAAGGTTGCCGTTAATAATACGCTCGGTGGATCGCGGTTTGGACCTGCTCGGTTGGAAGTTGGGGATCTGAGGTTGAGCAAGGTTCACCGGTTACCATTTGAGGAGGTGGCTAAATTGGTCTATCTCGAAATTTATCGTAAGAGGTCGATGTGTTGCCATCGGCTCATTGAGCGTTGATCAAACTAACAATCGGCAGAATCAGCACGAAGGGAAATCGGCAAAATCGAGTTAAGGAAAAATCTTCTTCATTAATAAGAGAGGATTTTTACAATGAAGAGCCGATTGCTCAAGCAAAAGAAGAGCCGATTGCTCAGGGGCTACTAATCCTACATTACTAATCCTCGCTGGCATCATCATCGGCGTCGCCGTCGGCGCTACCGCCGGAGAATTCCTCGTCGTTGCTGCCCCAGCCTTCGGCCGGAGCTTCTTCTTCCTCGTCATCATCATCATCCTCACTGTCCGCCCAAGCACGGAAGCGCTTCGTCGGCGGGTACCCAGCGGAAGAGGAGGAATCATCCTCCTCCTCCTCCTCCTCTTCTCCTTCCTCATCATCATCCTCGTCCTCGCTGTCCGCCCACATGCGGGAGCGCTTCTTCGGCGGGAGCCTGGCGGAGGGGGAGGCCTCTGTCTTCTCTACTTCTCCTTCTTTCTCCTCCTTGTCGGAGGAGATGGGGTTCGCCCCGGAGTTGAGGTCGTCTTCATTCTTGCTCTTCGGCGAAGATTGGAGGGGGAGGCACGAGGGGGAAGAGGAAGAGGAAGACATTGCTACAGGGGAAGAGGGTTTTTGGGCGCCGGTGGACGGAACGGAGCAAGGGGATGAAGTGGCGAACCGTTCGGCACAGATAAATAAAGGGGTGTAGTGGAGATTTAATGCCATGACGGTTCTCGAGGACGTGATGCCGAAATTATCAATTCGTGCAGAGAAGCCCAGGAGGCGAGGCGAAATAATGAAGGATACTGCGGCAGTCCTGCTCTGCCACGACATGACCCGACAAAAGAAAGCGTAATGATTTTGGAAATGTCATTTCCAAAACCAGGGGGGCATGTGTTATCACCAGAATTTGACCGGATCAGAGGTGGGCCGTGATTGGAGATGGGCTTGAAGAATATATATAGAAGAAATACATGAATCGGCCTTGTGTACCAAGTTTGGGCTAATTGCCCGTGTATCTGTACCATAGTAGGATACATGTCGGATAGAAGTTAGAGTTTTACCCGTGCACGGTTAGGTGCACGCCTGAATTAGAAAGTCCCCCGGACTATAAATATGTATCTAGGGTTTATGAAATAAACAACAACCAACGTTCAACACAAACCAATCTCGGCGCATCGCCAACTCCCCCGTCTCGAGGGTTTCTTCCGGGTAAGCACCATGTTGCCTAGATCGCATCTTGCGATCTAGGCAGCACACGTTTATTCGTCCTCCATGCGTTGCTCGTACTGAAGACTTTTTGATGGCGGGCAACGTAGTTATCATAGGTGTTTTAGGGTTAGCATTGTTCTTCGTATCATATGCTATCGTCGTGCAACCCTTAGGCATCTAGCCGCCCTTACGCCTGTCACGGGTGTAAGGGCGGCACCCCGCTTGATCATTATTTAGTAGATCCGATCCGTCATGATTGCTCCTTGTTCTTCAAGGATTAGTTTAATATCTGCATTGTTAGGCCTTACAAAGGGTTGGAGGATCCAGCGGCGTGTAGGGTGTCGTTTGCTAGCCCTAGACAGGACGTTCCGAGGATCAACCTCGTGTTGGTTTTTAGGCCCTGTCTAGGATCGGCTTACGATCACCGTACGCGAGCGCGAGGCCCAATCACGAGTAGGATGTTCCGATTGTGCGGTGAAAACCCCGGATCGTAGTAGGTCGCTTCAGCTTTATCTTGATCAAGCGGGACCACCATCCGATCGTACACCTCGTACGCATCATGGGTGGATCGGCTCTTTGAGCCGATTCACGGAGACAACCTGAGAGCCGATCGAGGCTCGTATTTAACGTTTACGTGTATGCCATGCAGGAAACTAAGCGAGGCATCATCCAACACCTTCCTGACCAGGTATAGGTCGGGTGGCACGCCCTTGCGACAGCATCGGACGTGTGCGCAGAAGGCTTTGCGGGACGTCGCTCGGAGGGACCAGGGCCAGCCGCGATCTCGGGAGATTCCCGGCTCTACGGTGTTGCCCGTCGCTGCCCGCCGGTGGGTTTCTGACCGCAACACCACCATACCTACCTACTACATGGTATTTCTCCGCCATTCCAAAGTAAATTGCTTGAGTGCTACCTTTAAAATTTCCATCCTTTACCTTTGCAATATATAGCTCATGGGACAAGTAGCTTAAAAACTATTGTGGTATTGAATATGTACTTATGCACTTTATCTCTTATTAAGTTGCTTGTTGTGCGATAACCATGTTCCTGGGGACGCCATCAACTACCCTTTGTTGAATATCATGTGAGTTGCTATGCATGTCCGTCTTGTCCGAAGTAAGGGAGATTTACCACTCATTTAATGGTTAGAGCATGCATATTGTTAGAGAAGAACATTGGGCCGCTAACTAAAGCCATGAATCATGGTGGAAGTTTCAGTTTTGGACATATATCCTCAATCTCATATGAGAACATTAATTGTTGCTACATGCTTATGCATTAAAGAGGAGTCCATTATCTCGTTGTCTATGTTGTCCCGGTATGGATGTCTAAGTTGAGAATAATCAAAAGCGAGAAATCCAAATGCGAACTTTCTCCTTAGACCTTTGTACGAGCGGCATAGAGGTACCCCTTTGTGACACTTGGTTAAAACATGTGTATTGCGATAATCCCGGTAATCCAAGCTAATTAGGACAAGGTGCGGGCACTATTAGTATACTATGCATGAGGCTTGCAACTTGTAAGATATAATTTACATGATACATATGCTTTATTACTACCGTTGACAAAATTGTTTCTTGTTTTCAAAACCAAAGCTCTAGCACAAATATAGCAATCAATGCTTCCCTCTGCGAAGGGCCTTTCTTTTACTTTTATGTTGAGTCAGTTCACCTATCTCTCTCCACCTCAAGAAGCAAACACTTGTGTGAACTGTGCATTGATTCCTACATACTTGCATATTGCACTTGTTATATTACTTTACATTGACAACTATCATTGAGATATACATGTTACAAGTTGAAAGCAACCGCTGAAACTTAATCTTCCTTTGTGTTGCTTCAATATCTTTACTTTGATTTATTGCTTTATGAGTTAACTCTTATGCAAGACTTATTGATGCTTGTCTTGAAGTACTATTCATGAAAAGTCTTTGCTTTATGATTCATTTGTTTACTCATGTCATTACCATTGTTTTGATCGCTGCATTCATTACATATGCTTACAATAGTATGATCAAGGTTATGATGGCATGTCACTCCAGAAATTATCTTTGTTATCGTTTACCTGCTCGGGACGAGCAGGAACTAAGCTTGGGGATGCTGATACGTCTCCAACGTATCGATAATTTCTTATGTTCCATGCCACATTATTGATGATATCTACATGTTTTATGCATACTTTATGTCATATTTATGCATTTTCCGGCACTAACCTATTAACGAGATGCCGAAGAGCCAGTTGCTGTTTTCTGCTGTTTTTGGTTTCAAAAATCCTAGTAAGGAAATATTCTCGGAATTGGACGAAATCAACGCCCAGGGGCCTATTTTTCCATGAAGCTTCCAGAAGTCCGAGGGAGAGACGAAGTGGGGCCACGAGGCGACGACACGCCAGGGCGGCGCGGCCCAGGTGCTGGCCGCGCGGCCCTGTTGTGTGGGTCCCTCGTGACCCTCCCGAGGTTTCCCTTCCGCCTACTTAAAGCCTCCGTCGCGAAACCCCCAGTACCGAGAGCCACGATACGGAAAACCTTCCAGAGACGCCGCCGCCGCCAATTCCATCTCGGGGGATTCAGGAGATCGCCTCCGGCACCTCGCCGGAGAGGGGAATCATCTCCCGGAGGACTCTTCACCGCCATGGTCGCCTCCGGAGTGATGAGTGAGTAGTTCACCCTCGGACTATGGGTCCATAGCAGTAGCTAGATGGTTGTCTTCGCCTTATGTGCTTCATTGTCGGATCTTGCGAGCTGCCTAACATGATCAAGATCATCTATACGTAATGCTATATGTTGTGTTTGTCGGGATCCGATGGATAGAGAATACTATGTTATGTTGATTATCAATCTATTACCTATGTGTTGTTTATGATCTTGCATGCTCTCCGTTATTAGTAGAGGCTTTGGCCAAGTTTTTACTCTTAACTCCAAGAGGGAGTATTTATGCTCGATAGTGGGTTCATGCCTCCATTAAATCCGGGACGAAGTGACGTAAAGTTCTAAGGTTGTGGATGTGTTGTTGCCACTAGGGATAAAACATTGATGTTATGTCTGAGGATGTAGTTATTGATTACGATTACGCACCATACTTAATGCAATTGTCTGTTGTTTGCAACTTAATACTGGAAGGGGTTCGGATGATAACCTGAAGGTGGACTTTTTAGGCATAGATGCATGCTGGATAGCGGTCTATGTACTTTATCGTAATGTCCAATTAAATCTCACTATACTTATCATATCATGTATGTGCATTGTCATGCTCTCTCTATTTGTCAAATGCCCGACTGTAATTTGTTCACCCAACATGCTATTTATCTTATGGGAGAGACACCTCTAGTGAACTGTGCACCCCGGTCCATTCTTTTACATTGAATACAATCTACTGCAATACTTGTTCTATCGTTTTCTCGCAAACAATCATCATCCACACTATACATCTAATCCTTTGTTACAGACAAGCCGGTGAGATTGACAACCTCACTTCGTTTCGTTGGGGCAAAGTACTTTGGTTGTGTTGTGCAGAGTTCCACGTTGGCGCCGGAATCCCCGGTGTTGCGCCGCACTACATCCCGCCGCCATCAACCTTCGACGTGCTTCTTGGCTCCTCCTGGTTCGATAAACCTTGGTTTCTTTCTGAGGGAAAACTTGCTGCTGTACGCATCACACCTTCCTCTTGGGGTTCCCAACGGACGTGTGCTTTACACGCCATCATTGCGCCGCACTACACTCCGCCGCCATCAACCTTCAACGTGCTTCTTGACTCCTACTGGTTCGATAAACCTTGGTTTCTTACCGAGGGAAACTTGTCGCCGTACGCATCACACCTTCCACTTGCGGTTCCCAACGGGCGTGTGCTTTACGCGTCATCAAGCTAAATTTCCGGCGCCGTTGCCGGGAGATCAAGACACGCCGCAAGGGGAGTCTCCCACATCCAATCTCTTTACTTTGTTTTTGTCTTGCTTTACTTTATTTACTCGCTTTGTTTGCTCTTATATCAAAAACACAAAAAAATTAGTTGCTAGTTTTACTTAATTTACTCGTCTTGTTCTCTATATCAAAAACACAAAAAAATTAGTTACTTGCATTTACTTTATTTAGTTTGCTTTATTTACTACTGCTAAAATGGGTACTCGTTGAGAATACTAAGTTGTGTGACTTCACTAGCACAAATAATAATGATTTCTTATGCACACCTATTGCTCCACTCGCTACTACAACGAGAATTCTTCGAAATTAAACCCGCTTTACTCGAATCTTGTTATGAGAGAGCAATTTTCCGGTGTTAGTTCTGATGATGCTGCTGCCCATCTTAATAATTTTGTTGAACTATGTGAGATGCAAAAGTATAAGGATGTAGATGGTGACATTATAAAATTAAAATTGTTTGCTTTCTCCTTAAGAGGAAGAGCTAAAGATTGGTTGCTATCTCTCGCCTAGAAATAGTATTGATTCATGGACTAAATGTAAGGATGCTTTTATTGGTAGATATTATCCTCCCGCTAAAATTATATCTCTGAGAAGTAGCATAATGAATTTTAAGCAATTAGATAATGAACATGTTGCTCAAGCATGGGAGAGAATGAAATCTTTGGTGAAGAATTGCCCTACCCATGGACTGACTAATTGGATGATCATCCAAACCTTTTATGCAGGATTGAATTTTTCTTCGCGGAACCTATTGGATTCAGCTGCTGGAGGTACCTTTATGTCCATTACTTTGGGGGCGGCAACAAAGCTTCTTGATGATATGATGATAAATTACTCCGAATGGCACACGGAAAGAGCTCCACAAGGTAAGAAGGTAAATTCCGTTGAAGAAACCTCCTCCTTGAGTGATAAGATTGATGCTATTATGTCTATGCTTGTGAATGGTAGATCTAATGTTGATCCTAATAATGTTCCTTTAGCTTCATTGGTTTCCCAAGAAGAACATGTTGATGTGAACTTCATTAAAAATAATAATTTCAACAACAATGCTTATAGGAATAATTCTGGTAACAACTATAGGCCATATCCCTCTCGCTAATGGTAATAGTTATGGTAATTCTTATGGGAATTCTTACAACAATAATAGGAGTGTACCCTCTGGTCTTGAAGCCATGCTTAAAGAATTTATTAGTACACAAACTGCTTTTAACAAATCTGTTGAGGAAAAGCTTGATAAAATTGATATTCTTGCTTCTAAGGTTGATAGACTTGCTTCTGATGTTGATCTTTTAAAATTGAAAGTTATGCCTAATAAGGATATTGATAATAAAATTGTTACTACAGCAAATGCCATCCAAGTTCGAATTAATGAGAATATTAGATTGATGGCCGAATTGCATGCTAGGTGGGAAAGAGAAGAAAACGAAAAACTAGCTAAAGAGAATAATGTAGCTAAAGTTTGGACTATTACCACCACTAGTAATGTTAATGATTCACATGTTGCTACACCTCCTACTATCAATGGTAAAATAATTGGTGTTGGCAATGTTACTACTCCTAGTGCAAAGCGTGCAAAATTGCCCGAAACCGCTAAAACCGCCGAAATTGATAAACCGCAAATTTTTCAAAATATTGGGGATAATGATCCCATTGCTGTAGATCATAATGGTTTAGATTTTGATGATTGTCACATCTCTGAAGTTATAAAGTTCTTACAAAAACTTGCTAAAAGTCCCAATGCTAGTGCTATAAATTTGGCCTTTACAAAACATATTACAAATGCTCTCATAAAAGCTAGAGAAGAGAAACTAAAACTTGAAACCTCTATTCCTAGGAAGTTGGAAGATGGTTGGGAGCCCATCATTAAGATGAGGGTCAATGATTTTGATTGTAATGCTTTATGTGATCTTGGTGCAAGTATTTCGTTATGCCTAAGAAAATCTATGATATGCTTGACTTGCCACCATTGAAAAATTGTTATTTGGATGTTAATCTTGCTGATAATGCTATAAAGAAACCTTTGGGGAGGATTGATAATGTTCGTATTATGGTTAACAATAACCTTGTCCCCGTTGATTTTGTTGTCTTGGATATTGAATGCAATGCATCTTGTCCCATTATATTGGGAAGACCTTTTCTTCGAACCGTTGGTGCCACCATTGATATGAAGGAAGGTAATATTAAATATCAATTTCCTCTCAAGAAAGGTATGGAACACTTCCCTAGAAAGAGAATGAAGTTACCTTATGATTCTATTATTAGAACAAATTATGATGTTGATGCTTCGTCTCTTGATAATACTTGATACACACTTTCGCGCCTAGCCGAAAGGCGTTAAAGAAAAGCGCTTATGGGAGACAACCCATTATTTTACTTCTGCACTTTGTTTTATATTTGAGTCTTGGAAGTTGTTATTACTGTAGCAACCTCTCCTTATCTTTATTTTATTGCATTGTTGTGCCAAGTAAAGTCTTTGATAGTAAAGCCAATACTAGATTTGGATTATCACGCAGAACAGCATTTCTTGCCGTCACGAATTTGAGCAAGTAGTCTCTGTAGAAAATTTATAAAAATCTGCCAATTTACGTGCGTGATCCTCAGATATGTACGCAACTTTCATTCAATTTGGGCATTTTCATCCGAGCAAGTCTCGGTGCCTCTTAAAAATTCGTCTTTACTGGACCGTTCTGTTTTGACAGATTCTCGCCTTTTATTTCGCATTGCCTCGTTTTGCTATGTTTGATGGATTTCTTTGTTCCATTAACTTTCAGTAGCTTTGTGCAATGTCCAGAAGTGTTAAGAATGATTATGTCACCTCCGAATATATGAATTATGCACCGACCCTCTAATGAGTTTGTTTTGAGTTTGGTGTGGAGGAAGTTTTCAAGGGTCAAGAGAGGAGGATGATACAATATGATCAAGAAGAGTGAAAAGTCAAAGCTTGGGGATGCCCCCGTGGTTCATCCCCGCATATTTTAAGAAGACTCAAGCGTCTAAGCTTGGGGATGCCCAAGGCATCCCTTCTTCATCGACAACTTATCAGTTACCTCTAGTGAAACTATATTTTTATTCCGTCACATCTTATGTGCTTTACTTGGAGCGTCTCGTTTGTTTTTGTTTTTGTTTTTGTTTGAATAAAATCGGATCCTAGCATTCTTTGTTTGGGAGAGAGACACGCTCCGTTGTTTCGTATGAACACATATGTTCTTAGCTTTATCTCTTAATGTTCATTGCGAAAGTTGAACTATTTCATTCATTGTTATATGGTTGGAAACGGAAAATGCCGCATGTGGTAAATGGTATTAATGTCTTGAATAATGTGATACTTGGCAATTGTTGTGCTCATATAGATCATGTTTAAGCTCTTGCATCATGTACCTTGTACTCATTAATGAATAACTACATAGAGCTTGTTAAAATTTGGTTTGCATGATTGATCTCTAGAGTCTAGATATTTTCTCGGTTGAGGTGTTTGAACAACAAGGAGACAATATAAAGTCTTATAATAGTTACAATATGTTCATATGTGAGCTTTGCTGCACCTTTTATACTTGAGTTTGCTTCAAACAACCTTGCTGTACCACCAGATGGAGAGGAA